>NW_026014126.1:0-25886 GCF_020379485.1 Brassica napus | reverse complement strand
CAAGAATGCATCTTATGCATTTCTTTGATGAAGCACGTGCTGAAGACTTGAGGAGCAAGATTGCCACATTCACTCAGGAGCCTGCAGAATCATTCAAAGGCTCTTGGATCAGATTCAAGTCATATCAGAGAGACTGTCCACACCATGTATTCAATGAAGTACAACTACTCAGTACTTTCTAAAAAGCATCGCGGTGCAGTACAAATGCTCTTGATGCTTTCAGCAATGGGAACTTCAACACAAAGGAATCCATGAGAGGCAGTGAGTAGGCATTGAAAACCTAGCATCTAACAACATCACCAGAACACTGATTTTGAGAGGAAGAAGTCTGCCACCATCCTTGGGAATGATCAGATGGATGAGATGAAGGCAAGCTGGACAGTGTTCACAAGCTTCTTACGAAGCAGGTCTGCTTGGTTGAAAATGAGAAGCTGTAGACACAGAGGGGTAGAGCAGAGGAAGAAGAAGAGGAAACTACATTGGTGGAACTTGATTCCAAGGTTCTGGAACTAGGGTTGAAACAGAAATTCCTATGGAATATAGGGTATTTCAACCAGAGTTTGCAGTATCAAACCCTAAGCAACAGCTACAACAACAACAGAAATTATGGAAGTTCCTACTACCAGAAACCACCGCCGCCTACTCAGAGAGCAAAATTGAGAGATGCTCGATAATGTTCTTGAGGCACAACAGAGAATGACAGTGGACTTCAATGGGGAGATTGATTATGTCTACATCAACCTGAACACAAAGTTTGAGACTTTGAGCACTCATGTGAAGAAGCTGGAGATGCAAGTTGTGTAGACAGGAGATGCTGTCAGGAGGCAGGAAGCCTCGACAAGAGTGGTAGGGATGATGTGATGAAACACCACGTGAATGCTATCATTGAGGATTATTTTTTGGCAAGTGGTGAAGGAAGAGCAGCTGGAGGAAGAAGATTTCGAAGTGGAAATTCTGATGAGTTTTGGCGGATCACATTGGTGTCGATCGACGCCAGACTTGAACATCGATCGATGTCGCCTAGTTTGAATCGGTCGACAGGATCTCCAAAGTATCGACCGATGACACCTACGGAGTCATCCGCATCTTGCAATGCCGTGAGGATCCTGACTCACGAGGAGTTCACAGCAAAACACCCACAACCGCCCAGCCCTGATAACGTAAGAAGATCGCTCGACGAGCTGAAACCTCTATCGATCAACATGGAGAATCTACTATCGCTTGACAAACAGGGCCGCCATCGATCGACAACCTCCAGCGCCTATCGATCGACGAGCACCTATTACCTACCGGTGCAGATGCTAAAGATAGATGTAGCACGTCTTAATGCACTCAGGCTCAAACCGAAACCTTCAGAAAACCCACCAGAGACCGTCAGACACCTTCAAATGATGGAGAAGATCCTATGGAAGAGGATAGGGTTCCTATTGGAAGAACCCTGAGGAGAATATAGGAAAAAGTGGTGAAACATCTGAAGAGGGGGACTGATGAAATGGATAAAGAAAATTTCTGAAAGAGAATCTTCAGGATTCTCAAGATAAGCCATTCGAAGAGGCCTATTAGACCCACAGATTGTGGATTTTGTTCTGAGAAACTAGAGAGAAAGAGAAGAAGAAGACATCAAGATTATGTTATGTGAAGCTAGAGAGAAGATGAGGATGAGGATTACATTGAAGAAGAAGAGTGATCATGGGCAATTTGCAATACCATGCACAATGAAGGGTATTCAATTTCCACATGCCTTGTGTGGCACAGGAGCAGCAGTCAACATCCTACCTAGGATTATAGCAACCATCTGGGTTTGCAGGTGGAGCCTTCGCAGGAATTGTTCACTTTTGTGGATTCAGGAGGATTGTAAGAGACCTGGAGGTGCAGATGTGTAATGCCCGAGTTCTAGTTGATTTCTATGTCATGGATATCAAGCTAAACTGGAACTCTTCTCTACTACTTGTGAGAGCCTTCTTGTCAACAGTGGGAGCAGTGTGCAACTTGCAAACCAATCAGTTGTGTCTAACACTCATAGATCCTAATGCCCACTATGACCCCATTCCAGTCCAAGAAGCCACAGATGTCCTCCAGAAGAATCAATGATCCAGGAATCATTGCAGCTTGCCACTGTGGAGCCGAGTATGAGACAGAATATTCAGCGTCGATCGACACTCACACAGCAACATCGATCGACAGTAGCCATCAGAAATCAACCAACACACACATGTGAAAATCGGTCGATAGTCGTCCAGATGATTGGGAGAACGACTGCTACAACCCCACTATTGTCGCATACACCAGACAACACATGCATACAGAAGAGTATGATGAAGACTATGAGAATTACGAGCTACTGAGTATAAAGCCATCCTTTATGAGGAGGATACACTTCTATATCATTCCTCTTGTAAGAGGAATACACCATTGATCGACATACCTGGCCCACCATCGATCGATACTCAACCTCAGAAAAGAAACGAAACAAGCATCGACCGATATTGCCAACTACTCATCAATCGACACAGAAGAGAACCGAGTGCGAGAAGGATACTACTCATTGGGTAGTTGGGCAGATGATCACCATCACGAAAGCTATGCAAAATACAACAAATATATCCAGGAGCAGATGAAGTACATGAAGGTTTCACAAATGAGGAACTTTTAAACATACAAAGACGCAGAGAGAAGCAGATCAACATCGATCAGAAACAGGTTGAGGAAGAACACGATACACGCATACGATCGACAGAGCAAACCAACCATCGATCTATATAAAGCCTTCAACATCTATCGATATAAATCCTTCAACATCGATCGACATCCGCTCTAAACCAAAAAACCAATTTAAGCGAAAAAAAGATAAATTTAATAACGAGTATCTAACTCCAGACAAATTTGGTATTTTCAAGGACCCAGATGGCCACACAAGAGACATAGATGGACGTATACTAAATGTAACTCGAAAAGATATTGAAGACATCATTCAGACAGCCTATGGAGCAGAAAAATTTATTCGTTCATCAATACAACATTCCAGAATACCAAAGAAGGATACATAGGAGTTCTATGACGCAGCTGGTGGCATAGAGAAAAGCTTCAAACTAAGGTCTCGCAATCCCACTCGACCATCGATTGACGTTGACGTCCCAACATCGGTCGACACACAGCCATAATTCTGCAGAAGAGCCTTCGATTCCCACGGTACCAGGAAATTCTTCTGGAAGAGAAGGATGAGTATGGCGTCTACAGAGATGAACATGGATACGCTAGAGATCTAGATGGAAACACCATTCGTCTTCACAACATGGATATCAGAAGAGTTCTGGAGAGAGCTACGAGAGATGAGCCAAGCTACATATGTCTTCCTGAACATGCTAACTTATTCACACAGACCAAGCTGGTACCAGAGATCTACACCAAGGACAAGATCAATGAGATGTTCTATGGAGTCTGTGGAGAATAAGAGAAGAACAAAGAAGCTTTCCAGATGAAACTTGATGGTGTCTACTACCCATTGAATGACAGTATCAGTTGGCTAACTACTTGCCTTGAGGAGATGAAGCAAGACATAGCCAGAATTCAGCATGATATAAACCTTGCTCAATCGTCATTGATCGAAAAAGATCAACATCAATCGATCGACGTTCATCAACACACATCGATCGACAACCAGATGCCAACATCGGTCGACGACAATCCACTGTTGGGGTCAAAATCGGTCACACGACGAAATCAATGTCTGAAAGTCCGTAAAAATCAGCATGAACATTTTTACGAAAAGTAATCCTCGTAAAGATATCTTTACGAAGAGCCTTGCAGTAAAATCTTGTTCAAATCTCAGTCGAACACACTAAATACGATTGTCCGAAGGCAACAGACATGTATCCAAAACGGCCGCGGACAAGCTCGAGTATGGCAATCGGACCGCAGACAAGCCAAGCTCGATCGATACGCGGTGACCACGCATGCACACAGCTCAATCGCTACGTAGCGACCGAGCTCGAGCCAAAGCTCGGTCAACGTAGCGACCGAGCATCCGCCCCCCGCTCGGTCGCTACGTAGCAACCGAGCATCCATCCCGCTCGGTCGCTACGTAGCAACCGAGAGTTAGCGACTGAGCGTCATCATCCCGCTCAGTCGCTACGTAGCGACCGAGCTCAAGCCAAAGCTCGGTTGCTACGTAGCGACTGAGCGTCCGTCCGCTCGGTCGCTACGTAGCAACTGAGTGTCCATCCGCTGGTCGCTACGTAGCGACCGAGCTCTTCCGAAACGTCGATACGACACCAGTCCATGCATTCTCGTCTATCCTTCGATGCTATATCCCGAAGACCGTAGCGAACTCAGTTCATGTTTTCCGCCATTCTAAATCATCGATTAAACTTGCGGTAAAAACTGCAGAAATTCCATTCTTTATCTAAAGAAGTCGCAATAAACGTTTCGAGTCGGAATACGGCCCAAAGGGCCTAAGACACGACTCGAGGCCCATCTTACAATTTCTTAACCAAAAGCCCGTAAACCGTAGGACGGTTTACGCTTGGTTCGCAGGGAAGATAAATGTCAAGTTTCCACGGATAAATACGGAATTTTGAAGATAATTACGAAGATCGAAAAAATGGAATATCTCCATTTTATGCTATGACGGCTTAAGGGCAGAAGAGAGTAAAAGCGTAAACCGACCTTGGAGCGAGTATATAAGGAGTCCTAGGCGAGAGGCATGGAGAACTTTTTAGACTCGGAATTCTCTGCACTTAGAAACTTTAGGCTTTATCTCGACAAGTTCGGTTTCTATAACTGGCACTCAATTACTAGACGAACTCGCCCAGGCAGTTCGATCTCTTGTCCAGCTCTATCAATTGAACTACGTTCGGCTTGATCCTCGAAAGGGGTACGTAGGCAGCCTTTAACAAGGTTCAGTCCGAAATCAATCAAAAACCTTTTATGTATCTATTTCGTCTTTTGTTATCGAGCTGCGACTCAACTAGGTTTGAGCTATTAGGCCGCTAGAACTAAGTAACTCGCTGACAGCCTTTGCGGCCAAAGCTTTTATGATCTCTTGTAATGATCGCAACGCTCTTACGCGGACTCGAAATAAGATCTACTGTTTTCTCTAAACTCGTTTGTTATCTTTTCATGATTTCCGCATATATTTGGTCACTTGTCGTTGGCTCTCGCAGAGATCCGGGACCTCTAGGAAATTAGGGTTTTCCTAGTTTCCAATTTAAACGGAAATCGACAATGCGAATTTCGGTTCCCACAGTTTGGCGCTAGAGGGAGGGGGGGTTACGGATTACTATTACTCATGGCCACAAAACGCTTGATCGAAACGATGTCTGGATATATGAAAGACAAACTCGCAGCACTGACTGCTCCTATGGTTAACGCTTACGCAAACGCCGTATTGTTCAACAAAATTGAAACTTAGTTGCGACCTTCCGCCACAGGAAGAGCACTAAAATAAGCTCACGATTTCTCTTTCTAAACATAAAGGGAAACGATAAATCTTATCAAACCCCGTAAGTTTGGCTCATTACCGAACAAAAGAAATCTCGATGCATAAGGGTTTTACCAAAACACGTTTTCCGAAAACATTTCGGAAGGATAAAACTTGTTCTTCCAAAACCGCTGAAAAACCCTAGGTTAATCGCGGAAAAAGGAAACACAACAAACGATTACACAGCTCGGCGCTACGTAGCGACCAAGCACGCACACTGCTCGGTCGCTACGTAGCGACCGAGCACGCACACGGCTCGGTCGCTACGTAGCGACCGAGCACGCACACTGCTCGGTCGCTACGTAGCGACCGAGCATGCACACGCTGCTCCGTCGCTACGTAGCGACCGAGCACGCACACAGCTCGGTACTCGTAGCGACCGAGCACACACACTACTCGGTCGCTACGTAGCGACTGAGCACGCACACTGCTCGGTCGCTACGTAGCGACCGAGCACGCACACCGCTCGGTCGCTACGTAGCGACCGAGCACGCACACGCTGCTCGGTCGCTACGTAGCAACCGAGCACGCACAACGCTCGTCGCTACGTAGCGACCGAGCTCAAGCCAACTCTCCAATCGCTACGTAGCTACCTGTAAGGCCTCAGAAAGGTCCTCCTTTGAGTTCTCGTTGAATCCTCATCGAAACGCTTTTCGTTTCGTCTCAATCGGAGTTTCCGTTGAGATTTACGACGACGAAACAAGTAGGACTCTTCCTTGGCTTGCTTCCCCTCGCTACGTAGTGACCTGTCAGACCCCCACCTCGCTACATTGCGACCTTTTAGGCTTCAAGAAAGCTCCTCCTTTGTGCTCTCTTTTGAATCCTCATCGAAACGATTTTCGTTTCGTCTCAATCGGAGTTTCCGTTGAGATTTTACGACGAAAACAAGTAGGACTCTTCTTGGCTTGCTTCCACTCGCTACCTGTCAGACCGTCAGTCGCTACGTAGCGACCTGTAAGGCCTCAGAAAGGTCCTCCTTTGGGTTCTCTTTTGAATCCTCATCGAAACGCTTTTCGTTTCGTCTCAATCGGAGTTTCCGTTGAGATTTTACGACGAAAACAAGTAGGACTCTCTTGGCTTGCTTCCACTCGCTACGTAGCGACCTGTCAGACCGTCAGTCGCTACGTAGCGACCTGTAAGGCCTCAGAAAGGTCCTCCTTTGGGTTCTCTTTTGAATCCTCATCGAAACGCTTTTGTTTCGTTTCAATCGGAGTTCCGTTGAGATTTTACGACGAAAACAAGTAGACTAGGACTTCCTGGCTTGCTTCCACTCGCTACGTAGCGACCTGTCAGACCCCCAGCTCGCTACATTGCGACCTTTCATGCTTCAAAAAGCTCCTCCTTTGTGTTATCTTTTGAATCCCGATCGAAAACTTTTCGTTTCGTCTCAATCGGAGTTTCCGTCGAGATTTTACGATAAAACAAATAAGACTCGTCTAAACTCCTTCGCTTGCTCCTACTCGCCCTTACCTCCAGCTTTGTATTCACTTCAAATCTCGATCGAAACGTCTCTTGTTTCTATCGGAATTACCATTGAAACTTACGATAAAAAAAAAAAAAAAACCGCAAAAATCGACGTCTTCTCGCATGGATTCAGATTAATCGTATAAAACGGCAACGGTTAACTTAACATCTTAGCCGCCTTAACTATACGATTACGTTGAACCTTTTTACAAAAATCGACGTCTTATCTAAGGAGAAGATAACAGTCAAGTTCGGAAGATAAATGTCAAGTTTCAAAGGATAAACACCAATATCGGAAATGCGAACATACACGAGAAGAGGAAAGGAAAATGAGCAAGCAAAACTGAGAAGAGACAAAACTGCATCTTCGAGAGAACTAAGGTATTTCCGACTTGAAATTTTTGAAATCAGACTTGGAATTTTCGTAGAAATTACTTTGAGGTGCCATAGAACTTTAGGGAACGTAAAACCTAGGCGGATAGTCTAGCGAACTAAGTTTTTAGCGATTTTTCCTGTCTCGATATATTGTTCCATAATTGTTCATCCAGATCTTGCAAACCGATCTAAACTCTCCGAAATTGAGAAACGATCGCCACGCATATCAAGCTCGCTTCCTAAAGAGAGAAAAAGTTAGAGACATGAACGTTGTCTTAAAGCCGATTCGTTTCTGGCAATTTTCTCGGAACCGACATATCTCAAGTCGTGAACGTGGAAACAACAAAATCACAGTCCAAGCGTCGTCTATAAATCGTCACGAATTATCGATCATTCCAAACAGAAGAAGAAGAAACGTACACAACCTTCAAAGTATCGGTTCAACCGTTTTCTTTCGTAAAAAAAAGGGGGGGGGGAGTAGGTACGTATACTATACTCGTATACTCCCAAACTTCAAAAACTTCTGCAAATCGTCAAGAATAGGCAAACGGAAATCTTAATATTCGTCTAAACGCTATCAACATATCCAGACGATCATGAACATAATCTCAAAAACTATACATCATTTCTTGTCGCAATCATGCGTACAGAAAACTTGTACCAATATCAAACTGAAACCCGACGATTAGCCAAAGTATTGAAGCCTTTCCGGCTTCAGAAAGCCCGTTTCGTTTTAAAAATTTCGACGAGAAATCTTCAATCACCAAAGCATTTCTTTTAGTTTCCGTTGTACCAAGTAAGTCACGGAAAAGCATCGAAAACATTTGCGACGAAAAAAGCTCGAGAATAGATGTAGCATCGTGCACATTAAAAGGAGCACTATCCTCCCGATGGTTAGCTAGATCCACCTCTGGTTGACCAATTCGTTCAAGAAACGAATGTGTCATGAGAATCCTCTAAAAAAAAAACCTATGAAAAACGTTTTGCGACTAGATCGTATTGAAATAAACTTCGGTAACACTCCATGAGAAACTCCAAGCAACTTTCGCCTAAGATCAAAATCACAGCAGAAACGTTTCTCGTAAAATCCGCGCAGAAAACAACGCTACTTTGACATACATATACATATCACTGATTTACAACCTTCGTAAAACTGGTTATATGATATGATAAATTATCGTATAGCCCACAGTCGGAAAGCATATGATAAATTCTTTGTAACGAAACTAAGTCCTAACAATCAAACGGTTAACGGAAAATCTAAACTTTTCGAAAATTGACCAAGTTCAATACGCTCCACAATTCACTTTAAGCCCGCAACGTTTTACCTATAATACGCGGCTTGTAAGACAAAAATTCGTAACAAAGCTTCTAGAGCTATACGAAACATCCTCAAAATGCACGAAATAGATCTCGGAAGGCCAACACTTCAAAAGACATTATGAAGGAAAACGCTTCTTCCCATGGATAAATTTACGCTACACCTCAATCCTAATTCCTCGATCAAAAATCAAATTATTAGCATCCAAACAGGAACAACAATTTTTGCTGCGAACATCCGTAGTCAAACAGAACGTTTCTCAAACGCAGGGCTAAGACTAAACCCTTGCAACATCGCGAAACATCTTCAAGCCCGCGAACATTTCAAGCACGAAACGCAGCATACGAAAGAATAACAAATCTTCAGCATCGCGAGACGTCGCAGACGCCTGAAGATTCGTTCTTTGAGGAAATTTCCTTCCTCGATAAAAACATTTTCTTGGAAGACCAGACAGTCATACGCACTAACATCTTCTTAAAACATATCCTTCGCGAAGACTCGAAACGGTATTTTTTACCATTAAATTTGTTGCTGATCACAACAAACTCTCAACGTCCTAAACAGACTTAGCCATCTCGTAGAGATGACTCTCGTACATCCGACACAAGGATAATAGCGCTATAAAAGAAACCCAAAATTTTGGTCAGCACTGCCAGGAGGCTTAAAAATTATCCTTGGAGAGATGCTCGGTTCCAACCATACAAGTCGTATAAGCCGAGAACCTATCGCGGACTCTAAATCGGTATGGAATCAGGATGAAACTGAAACGGGATACGTAAGTCGAATTAGTCATCGCACCCTCTAAAACCAGGAGTAAACCTAGGTGTTGCCCTAAACCCAGCGCACTGGTCTCTAACATCTCTAGGCATAGTATCAAACACCCTGATACGAGATCTCAAAATTTGTCTCTTTGCCAATATTTCGAACGTCTTCAGAAAATCCCGCAAGTTTACACACTGCGGAAAACTCTCGAAACAGATTACGGATATAGCAGTTCAAACAGAGTTAGATTACGAGATGACAACTCGTAGTCTTCCATCTACACCGATACAAAATGCCATCGGCAGCAACACTCCTAATAACCGCTACATAAAAACTAGACCGTAAAGGTCTCGCTGGAAAACTAGTCATAAGAACTTTAACTCCAAGACGAAGTACGAAAGGCTTGATCCCTTCAACAAGGGTACGTAGGCAGCCATCATAAGGCGCAGCCCCAATCTTATCGCTTTCTACTTTTAGAAGAGCGAGAAGACCACTTTTCACTGACCTTTTCAACCATTAATTCCACCTAACTCACCTTACTTACTAACTTGCCAAGCCACTCGCTAGAACCTCACGCTAGAAGCTCATGGTTCTAACGAGCTAGGGGGCTAACTGTTGGGGTCAAAATCGGTCACAACGAAATCAATGTCTGAAAGTCCTTAAAAATCAGCATGAACATTTTTACAAAAAGTAATCCTCGTAAAGATATCTTTACGAAGAGCCTTGCGGTAAAATCTTGTTCAAATCTCAATCGAACCACTAAATACGATTGTCCGAAGGCAACAGACATGTATCCAAATCGGCCGCGGACAAGCTCGAGTATGCAATCGGACCGCAGACAAGCCAAGCTCGATCGATACGCGGTGACCAAGCATGCACACAGCTCGGTCGCTACGTAGCGACCGAGCGTCATCCCGCTCGGTCGCTATGTAGCGACCGAGTGTCCGTCCCGTTTGGTCGCTACGTAGCGACCGAGCTCTTCTGAAATGTCGATACGACACCAGTCCATGCATTCTCGTCTATCCTTCGATGCTATATCCCGAAGACCGTAGCGAACTCAGTTCATGTTTTCCGCCATTCTAAATCATCGATCAAACTTTGCGGTTAAAACTGCGGAAAGTCGTTCTTTATCGAAAGAAGTCGCAATAAACGTTTCGAGTCTGAATACGGCCCAAAGGGGCCTAAGACACGACTCGAGGCCCATCTTACGATTTCTTAACCAAAAGCCCGTAAACCGTAGGACGGTTTACGGTTGGTTCGCAAGGGAAGATAAATGTCAAGTTTCCGCGGATAAATACGGAATTTTGAAGACAATTACGAAGATCGGAAAAAATGGAATATCTCCATTTTATTCTATGACGGCTTAAGGGCAGAAGAGTAAAAGCGTAAACCGACCTTGGAGTGAGTATATAAGGAGTCCTAGGCGAGAGGCATGAGAGAACTTTTAGACTTGAAATTCTCTGCACTTAGAAACTTTAGGCTTTATTCTCGACAAGTTTGGCTTCTATGACTGGCACTCAATTACTAGACGAACTCGCCCAGGCAGTTCGATCTCTTGTCCAGCTCTATCAATTGAACTACGTTCGGCTTGATCCTCGAAAGGGGTACGTAGGCAGCCTTTAACAAGGTTCAGTCCGAAATCAATCAAAAACCTTTTATGTATCTATTTCGTCTTTTGTTATCGAGCTGCGACTCAACTAGGTTTGAGCTATTAGGCCGCTAGAACTAAGTAACTCGCTGACAGCCTTTTCGGCCAAAACTTTTATGATCTCTTGTAATGATCGCAACGTTCTTAGGCGGACTCGAAATAAGATCTACTGTTTTCTCTAAACTCGTTTGTTATCTTTTCATGATTTCTGCATATTTGGTCACTTGTCGTTGGCTCTCGCAGAGATCCGGGACCTCTAGGAAATTAGGGTTTTCCTAGTTTCCCAATTTAAACGGAAATCGACAGTGCGAATTTCGGTTCCCACATCCACCACGCCCAGATACGATGAAATCTCAAGAAAATTTTCACACCAGGGAAGAGATAGATCAGCTGGTAGAAGGGATCTATAGAGCTCTGGAAAATACAGAAGAAAGGCTTGATGGGAGATGTGATGACATCTATTTCCAATGGATTTTGACATTAGTGCTTTGACTTCCAAGATTGAAGCTATACAAGGAGTATTGGTGGAGATTCAGAGTTACATTGCCCGTCGACCAGAAGCATCGTCATCGATCGACACACAAAACAACAAATCGACCGACATTCATCATCGAACATCGGTCGACGACGCTACAAACCGAGCCCGGCTAGTACCAAAGATAACATCAGACATGTCCGACACACATTACCATGGAGAGGAGATCTCAGCTAACACTTACGCCACACTTAGAAGACATCAGTTCAACCTTGAGAGTCTTGAAGAAAGATTACAGAGGATGGAAAACACAACAGCAACAATGAAGGAAAAATGGCGTAGAGGAGATGAAGCAATGAGAGATTTCACTGGTACATGGTTCGACAAGCGCAAAGAAGAGATGGATACTTGTTTTCCAACAAGTTCTAGCTTTCAACACTACTAGCCCAATCACCTCCAAAGTCAAGCTAAATGACTATAATAAAGCGCTGAGCGGGAGGCAACCCATGACTAGGTTATATTTATTTAGTTTTTATTGATATACTATTTATGTTGGTTTTTAATTATTGCAGGTCATAAAAATAAAAAAAAAGTAAAAAAAAAAGAGCTCTGAGTAAACGATTGCCGTGAGTATCGATCGTCGAGAAGTTGTCGACATCGATCGACATTGTCTAACCTGTTGCGACCGATATCAACATCCCTACATCGGTCGACATCCATTCCGGTCTGGTATATCGTTCTAACTTGTTACATTGAGTCCTTATGATTTAGTTATCACCATAACTCCGACTAAATTTACACTTGGAAAAGTGTAGTTTAAGTCTAGGGGAAGGTTTAGTGATAGTAATTTATTTATGAATTTATTGAAATGTTTTTCAAAAAAAGTTATTGACTTAAGTAGGGGATAATGAACTTATAGATTTTTGCTTGTTATCTAACCACTCTTTAGCACCATTCTAGACTTACTGATTGCAGATAGTACTAAAGATACTAAAGTGGATCAACCTGTCAACTATCCACACTTGCTGAGATTGTTTGAGGAAACCAAAGCTGACCTCCAACACTAAACTTGACACAACTGCTTGTCTTGGGGCTTGGTATGCATGGATCGGATTCTTCAAACAAGTCTTGAAAGTAAAGCATTGTGTAGATAGATTAATCACCCTTTCTCTCTCTATTTCGAAATTATAGATAGATAAATATATATATATATATATATATATATATAATATATATATATATATATATATATATATAATATATATATATATCTATTAGAGATTTATTAGGAAGGAATTCGAACAGAATTTGGTGGCTACAACTATTAAGTAAGAATTCTATAGGTAAAGGATTAGAACAGGACTTGGTGGCTACAACCATTGAGGCTTGCTTCACAAAAATCCTAGGATATAGGTAAAAAAGAAATGAACAGGACTTGGTGGCAACCACCATTAAGGCTTGATTCATGGAAGCATGTTCAATCTTGGTCAATGATCTTGCTAAATAAGCAGATTTTGACTAAGAGAGAAAATTACTAGAGAGAGAGGATAAGAACTAATGTTTACATGCAGGTCCAGATATTTGTTTGAAAATCTTTGCATCATGTGATCGATACCCCCAAGGTAAAGCCTATACTTTTATTTATGCAAAGAAATGTGGTTGGTAGAGGGGAATGTCAGACAAGTTTTGCTAAGTTGTTGGCTAGATGAATTTGGTTGCTAAGGTAGGATGTTGTATAATGTGCTTTTGTGATTAGGACTATTTAGATGTGGATTGCAATATTGTAGAGGTTATGATTCTAAGTTTTAAATCATGTGAGTCTCTGCTGTTTTTAAAACCTCTTTCAGAGAAACTGCCTATTTGTTTTGCTTGAGGACAAAAAAAATGGTAAGTCTGGGAGAGTTGATAGACTATGGTTTATAGATGTTTTTACTAATAGTTATTATATTAGTCTATTTATTATATTTATAAGATCAGAAGTGATTTCAAGACAAGTGATGATTTTGGAGCATTTTGGAGATATTTGGAGCAATCACCCGAGATGACCATCGAGCTCGACCATCAGTCGATATTGGAGAGGATTAATCGATCGATGTTCATATCTTGACATCGATCGACAGCGAAGCGCGCAGAAAACCCATTTGGTCACAGCCAACTTGAAGCCCAAGTCCTCACCAATTTACAAGATTACCCCTGACGAGTTTTAACCTAACTGCATAAGCTTTGCCACCATGTTAGAGGCAAAGTGTGATTTTCTTGTTTTATTATTTTTACAGCAAGGTTTTCTAGGATTTTGGTAGATTGGAGAGAAGATCCAAAGTAATAATTGTTATTGGAACTCCATTAATATCTATTTACTATTCTAATGAAGTTTCTTACCTAATTGATGTTATGAATTGCTTAGCCATGTCTGAGTAGTTCCATTGTTAGATTTTAGGTTTAAATAAGTTATGAGGGATTAACCCCAACTATAGATTGCTCAGTGTAGTAATTATCATTAGGATTGTTCATTAATGTTTGTCTCTATATTAGCTACCTAGAACTTGCCCTAGCATTGATAGATAAAAGCGAGAGCTACATTCATCCTGAAAACATTCTAATTGAGCTAAGTTTCTTGATATGAGTAATGCGAGAGCTGATCTAGTGAGCTTAGTAAGCATTCATTCAACCCGCGCATAAAGCTTAACTAGAAGCGCGTCGATCGATATCATTATTGAATAATCGAACGACGGAGCGAAGACACTTTCTATTGATCGACATACATATCGATAGTTGAGATCATTAGATCTAGTTAATAGACAAGTCCAAACATTGTGAATGCTGATGGACTTGTTAACTAAGTAGTTGAGCTTTACATTATCATGCATGCAACTCATTAGGCATTTGTAGGATTATAACCCCAAGTTTTTGAATAAAAACCCTAAGTCTGACTATTTTCTTTTTAAGCACCAAACCCTCAATCAATCTATTGTACAAAACTTGTTCAATATAAACTGTAATTTACATTTAAATCTCTGCAACCATCTAGCTTAACAAATCATATTAGATTTTTTAGGTTTCCTAGCTCCCTGTGAATTCAGTCCCTAAGTACTACAACTCGACCTCTTATTTGAGAGTATAAATCACTCCTTAGAGTAATTTGAGTGGTATCATACATTGGTGAGAGTGACCTCCATGCCTGAAGTCATCTTCAGCACAACTTTTCCAATACCTTTGATCTTGGACTGGGAGACGTTTTCCATCTTCACTTGATCATCAAACTTACATTTCTGATAGGTATTGAACATCTCTCTGTCAATACAGATGTGTGTAGTGGCACATGTGTCGTACCACCATATTTTTGGTTTCCTTCAACTATGTTAGCTTCTGTGACCACAGCACACAGATCAGCTTAAGTCAAGTTGGCTTGATTTTCCCCATAGCCTTCCTGCGACACTCCACGGATCTATGTCCTATCTTGCCACAGTAGTTACATTCCACGGATCACACACAATACACATCACACTCAGGTTTCACTCAATAACCTTAACCATCAATTCTCAACTATCAACTTAACATTCACTTCTTTCTAGCATCCTAGCTTTAATCACAAACCAATCATGGGACTACACATCCAAACATACAAGTATCAATTACCAATCAATCATCACCACAACAACACAAGACAGTTCATCATAAGTCCCATTTAACAGTATGAGGATTCTTATGCATCATGATCCATTCATCTATCAACCTAGTAATAACCATGTTCTATCATCCTAGCTCTCAAACAGGGTCTAATCAAACCTAACTCCAACATAGAGGAGTATACAGTACGTGAGAACAAGATGGGTTCAAGACACTCCACCTTAGCCTAGATCTGGATCTAGAAATAAGGATAAGAGAAGGTTGAGATCCGGTCACCACCACCACCACACGGTGCCGGCAAGGAGAGAGAGAGAGTGCAGCGGCACGGAGGAGAGAGAGAGAGAGAGAGAGAGAGAGACGGCGCAAGAGAGAAAGAGAGAGAGCTCGACGGCTAGGGTTCGGTCTCCGGGGATTCGGGATTCTCTGCAGAGCTTTGATTCAGTTTCTCACTCCGACAAAAAGGAGGGTTGCCTCTCTTTTTATAGGAAGGGGGAAGGGATACCCTAGGTCTTTGCCAAATGGGCCGTAGAGAAGCCCATTTTCTTATGGAAAATTTTGGGCCATGAGGGGCCGTTACACTCACCCCTCCTATTCCTTTTCCTTTTTAGGTGAGACTGACGAGCAGGATTGATTGCTATCGGATTGGTGCTTTGGAAATTTTATTTCTTTCTTTTTCAGACTTGCGGATTTTATGGTTTATCAATATTTTCGGGATTTATTATGTTATCTGGATTTATGGTTATTTAATAGATTTACGACTTTGGAGTTGACTTTTGAGAAGTAATAAATGAAGATTTCAGACTTTATATTATTTAAGTTATTTTGGAAAATACGGGTGTTACAATTTGGTATCAGAGCGGGGTTCCGTCCCGGCTCTGACCCGGGATGGCGATTTGTTGGGACGTGGTTTCGACTCTGTTTTGCTCGGTTTTAATTCGGCTTAATCGGTTTTAAAGATTTTGAATCTGGGGATTTGGGAATTTTAAGAAAAAGAAAAATACAGCACCTTTCCGTTCAGAAACTTCTAACCCAAGTGTTTTTTTATTGATGATGAGTTTATCATCGTCATCCTTTCTCTAGCTAACAGGGTTTCAACCAGATGTTCGGAAGATGGATGATGCCACAGCTCGACAGATTGCTCAGGTGTGTATCAGTTTCGTCAGCCGTGTTCAGAGATTGTCTGCATGTGGATATGTGACATTGTTGCCACCACCCTAACTTCAAGTCATCGCTCCACGAGTTTTTGTATTGGAGATTATGTGGTATGAGATGTGAGCCATGAGTTGGCATGTGTTATTCGTGTGTATGAGTATATTTACTACCTTGGAGGCATGGTTATTTTGTAAACTCATGGGGATCGCTTTTGGATTGGGGTGCGACAACTAGAGTTACACGAGTGATGTATTTCTGTAAGATCCCTTTTCTTAACAGCTTATCGTCCAACACACAAATCGGTTTCGGTACATGTACATCCCGCTCAAAACTATCCCGTTCAACACTTATGCTATCCAATACTCCCAATCTCGATCATCTTACAAAGCCATAACGCTAACATGCGCTTGCCGTATCCTCCATAGCAAAACTGCCTGCTCCAAAGTCCCAAGGCCATCTGTCTCTCCATCAATAGTAATGGCACAAAATCTGAGACCAGAAAATGTCCCAGTAAACTCATGATACGTCGCTCATGTGCCTACCCAAGGCATTTGTCACCTGGTTGTCTTTACCAGATGGTATGCAATATCCAAACTGTAGCCTGCTAACAACTCAATTCAACTGCACTGTCCAAGTATAAGTTTTAATGAATGAAGATAGATTTCAGAATCCAATGATCCTAGAGAATCTGAACTTCCTTCCTGTACAATTACAATCTCCAAAACTATAACGCAAAAACCACTGCAGCTACTACGAATCATTAATAGGGTAGTAGGTCTCGTGAGGTCTCAACTGATGCAATGTATATGGAATGACCTGATTCTTATGCATCAATACACAATCCACAAATGCTCATCATGCTCCCTCTACTCCAAAAATAAATCAATGGGTTCGTCGATGAGTACAATTGCGCACTTGTCCAAGTGTTCGCGAAAGACATCATTCATAAGCTTCTCAAATGCTATCGGTGCATTCGTCGATCCAAAATGATATCACCAAAACTCATAATATCCATAACGTATACGAAAACACACATTCCGTACATACTCCTCAACTATAGCAATCTGATGATATCCTGATGCCAAGACAACCTCCGAGAACCATGAACCTCCCATGCAGCTAATTCAACAAGTCATCAATGATGGTTACCATGTTCAAGTCTATGTAATCGATACAAAGCCTGAAACTACCATCATCTTTTTTACAAACAACACTGGTGCTCCCCACGGCGAATTACTCGACCTGATAAATCCCTTGTCTGATGAATCTTCCATATGTTTTTTCAGCTCAACCATCTCTACTGGCGCTAATCGGTATAGAACTCGTGAAACCGGTGCTGTTCCTGACTCTAACTCGATCGTAAGAACATCTCCTCTATCTGGTGACGGCCCTTCCAAAGGCCTCAATTACATCTCCATACTCTGAGATAACTAGAAGATCCTGCAACTCATGTTGACCATCCAAATGATCACCAAAATCCATCTACTCCCCATATCCAATAACTCCTCTGCATGTATATGCAAATAAAATCTGCTCTACTCCAGAAATATGAACTCTTTCCCTCAGGCAATCCAACAATACTTGATGTCGTGATAACTAGTCCATCCCAAGAATGATATTGCTACCCATCGGGTACACCAAGGGATACAAAGATATGAAGTATCAACTATAATTGGTCTAGTGTGAAGAGAGTTGTAGCTTCATTGCATCACAGTGTCAGACATGTCAGATGGCTATGTCAGAAGATCAATTATCTATCATGTTATTTTTGAGCTTGCTGTTGCCGGAGTGGAAATGAGGCATGGTGATTATGGACATTGGTATTGGATTTTAAATCACCATATGTGGAAGGATGCCACATGGGTAGTCATGGATAGACTTACCCAGTCAGCCCATTTCCTAAGTAATTAAGAAGACATCCATAGCTAATCAGTTGGAGAAGACCTACATTATTGAGTTTGGGAGGTTTCATGGATGTCAACATAGTATCGGATTGGGATTCTAAGTTCACGTCTACATTTTTGGAGTCATTCAGAAGGAACTTGGGACAAAGATCCACATGAATACAAACATATTATCAGCATACAGATGGTTAGTCAAAGAAGACTATTCAGACTTAGAGGACATGCTAAGGGATTGTATCTTACAGTGGGATGGAAGATCGGAAAGAATTACATCTAGCAGAGTTTGCCTACATCGACAACTATCGTTCGAGCATTGAGATGACACCGTATGAGCTATTGATGGTAGACCTTGTCGTATACCACTTTGTTGGACCAAAGTGAGGGAGTGACATGAGTTAGAACTATTAATAGTTCAAGAGATGGTATAGCAAATGGACATGTTCAAGGACTGGCTTTGGGACACCCATGACAGCAGATGATTTATGCAGCTAAGCGTCGTAAGGATTTGGAGTTACATATGGGCAATCTAGTCTACCTGATAATAATGACATTTCAGAGAGGACTTAAGGCTCATAAGCTGAAGCAACTAAAACCGAGGTACATTGGACTGTATCCTCTAGTGGAGCGAATTGGAGCAGTTGATTGGAGTTATTTTATCAGCAGTGTATCAAACTTCCATGGCGTGATCTAAGTGAGATCAAATTCAGATGAGGATTGACTATCCGAAGATTATTTTTTTTAGGATGGTATTGGATAGCCGATTCAGGATTTGAATTCGAGGACGAATTCTTCGTAATTGGGGAATAATTGTAACGACCCAAATCTCGGCCCGGAAAACTTTAGCCCAGTAAGACCCAATTACATTGCAGAAAGACCCTAAAATTTTCTTATTTAAGATGGAACTTTGTGGTGGCCTCTGACAGAGACTTTTGGGGATGGAAAAGTCCTGCCGGAACGTCACCGAAACAGCCATAAATAGCCACCATGAAAGAGAAGCCATCCCACCATCCGAAAAGAGAGATTAGAGCTCAGCAGACACGTTTGGGGGAGAACAGAAGAACGATCGATCAAATATCAGTATTTTGAAGCTACATTTTGAGGTTATGTTTTACACTCATAGATCATTATGTATCAGAAAGCAGATCGTCATTTGGAATTTTTATCTAAGAGTTATGGTTGTTTCTTTGGGACTGATATCTACAGATCGGATCCGCGAACAGTCAACTTCATCAGCGTTTACCGTTGATACAGAAGGAACCAGGGAACGGGCGAGATATCATTGGAAAGATCTCGATTCCAGGTTTTCAGATCATCTATCCGATCGTCAAATCGACGTACGGGTAGAAAGTTATTGACGTTTCTTCTTGGCGAAGAATAAAGCTGTTGAGTTGCAGAGACAGTTCCGACCAGTGTCGGTGTAAGTGAGAAACGGTCTACAGAAACAAAATCTTTCAGTCTGGAAATTTGTCAGTAAGTATTAATTCTCTTATCTATCATCTCCTGCAAGCGGATCGTTATTCCGAGTTATTTTCTGAGAGTTATGCTTGTTTTCGTGAGAGGTGTTGGTGCAGTTTTCGTTTACGACCAGCCTGGACATGAAACTACTTTGGTTAAGCAAATGGTGTCCGATCGGAGTAAACATGGTGTCTATAGATAGAGGACATAGAGGACTACATTAGGACCGGAGGGATCGAAAAGGTAACAGTCAGTTCTTCAGTTATTCATCTGTTTGCTCTATGGTTCAGTTCTGCCAGAATACCATATTGATCTAATTTCAAAGAGTTCCGGAGTTGCTTTGTTAGAGCTGTCAAGGTCCATTCGGCGTTTCCTCACGTTTCTTCAGAACCTTTGGCAAAGGTGAGGGTCTATTCCGTAAATCCCGTACCAGTGTAGAATTCTCTCTATGTTAGTCTAGATTTCGAATCATGGTCAGTCTGTTTGAATTGAGTCTTGATTGTTAGTTACTTCATTCATTGTAAACTGGAATTGGGGTCTAGAGGATTCAACCGTTGATTTGATTGTGTGATGTTAAGAGATGCTATATATATGTATGTATACATAGTTATGAGTAGGGACTATGTGAATGGACGGGGGTCCAGAGATGTCTGGACTAGCGACGCAGCTTTGGTGGGCGGGGGCTCAGAGACGTCTGGGCTAGCGACGCATATTGTGTGGGCGTGGGTGCAGAGACGTTTGCATTCGACGCAGCTTTGGAGGGCGGGGGTACAGAGACAGACTGTACTAGCGACGCAGCGTATGTATATATATATATATATATATATATATATCCGTATGAGGAGATGTGGAGTGTATGGACTAGCTATATGCTATCATCGCATTGCTTGTGTTGTGTGATGCTTTAGGCGTCTTGTTTGTTCATGTTAGAGCTAAACTTCGATAGTGAGAGTTCTATTACTCAAGTCAGTGGTTTGCGTGTTTAGCATCCCATACCTCACGGAGTAACTCCCATGTTACTCACCCCTCCTATTCCTTTCCCCTTTCAGGTGAGACTGGCGAGCAGGAGTGATTGCTATCGGATTGGTGCTTTGGGAGTTTTATTTCTTTGTTTTTCAGACTTGCAGATTTTATGGTTTTCTCAATATTTTCGGAATTTATTATGTTATCTGGATTTATGGTTATTTATTGGATTTACGACTTTGGAGTTGACTTTTGAGAAGTAATAAATGGAGATTTCAGACTTAATATTTTTTTAAGTTATTTTGGAAAATACGGGTGTTACAATTTGTGACAAACCGTCCCGTGGGAACTACTTGCCCCGTGGGCCCCAGGCTTACAGCGCTGCAGCGCACCGACCCTAACCCCTCCATTGTGAGTTATCTCTAACTCCATAATTAGGTTGTTGGTGAACCTCGAACCCAGGACCTCATCCTTTAACAGTATTCCCACAAGACAAGTTGTCACCAATTGAACTGCAGATCAATTGGTGACAACTTGTCTTGTGGAGAGTTGTTAAAAGGTGAGGTCTTGGGTTCGAGTAACGCCAAGCGCATCAATAACCTACCGGTAGATGTGGAGTCAGTTCCTCCCACGGTGAGGGGTTAGGGTCGGTGCGCTACAGGTTGTCACAACATACAATGGAGAAGTCCCTAAATCTCCGTAAACTATGCCTAGAATTTGGAATGATAGTCTCAGTAACATCCACATTGACAAGCCCTGATGACAAGTCGTATTAAAAAAAATCCAAATTTCTTGAAACTGAAACAGATTAAAACAGAGAAAGTCGTTACCTTTTCTCTGACATGTCCTCTGAACCTGACCATCCCTTCCTGAATATGTTCAAGCTCTTATCCTCTATTGTTGTAAAGCTTTTGATTCCCATTGCAGCTTTGTTAAAATCCAGTGTTCTTGAGGAACCCATCAACGGAACCTGACCTCATTAACCATAGATACTGCAATGGAAACAACAACATCAAAATAAAAATCTCACCAACTTAAATCAGATGCTTAACATAAAATTACCGGCTTTAGGATTGAGTTTGGTGAAGTGGAAGAACTCATCAGCAGAGCAAGCTCTGTACCAATAGTCGCTGAGGTCGACGGCAAGCAATTGTCTGAGTTTAATCCTTCCCTGAATCTTTGCTTTTTCTTGAAGCCTTCTTCCCTTCTGATCTTCATCATAGCCTCATAAGGAGATTTTGCCTAACCCAAAAGGATCATATGAGATTGAGAGAAGAGACGGAGTGATCGAGAATGGAGGGGGAAGAGAAACTGATTTTCTTTCGCACAAACGCCGGAGAAGGAGAGAGAGAGAGACATTAAGCGGGTCCAATAGAAAACCGCCACGTAAGGGCTTCTTACCAATTCTAAGAGCAGCCACATTGAGAGTTGTAAAAGGGTTCATGGGCTCGGGTTCATAGGCCGAAAGCAAAAAAAAAAAGAGAAATGGGTTTAATTCCGCGACCCGCATCTTACGAGTGACCCGTATGATACGGGTTCACGCCAGGTGTCAGCCATCCATTGGAGACGCGTTATTGAGTTCATGAGGAGGAAAGCGGAGAGAAATCATTTTCTCTCATTTCTGAAAAAAACTAGGGTTTCAGTCCGAGAGGCGATTTCTCTTGCGACGCCGACCTTTCTCAAATTTTCTCCTTCGAATCGACGACGGAGTGTGTCTATCCACGAGCTCAGGTGAGTATCGAGTGGATTCACGGTTAGATAGAAGCTTTTTTGGGTCGAAATCGATCTCGGGAATTCGAAATATTGATTTATTAGAGTTAAAAATCGATTTTGGGGGTTCAAAATCGGTTTCTCGGTGATTGGAAATCGAATTGGAGTTTTTGAGTTAGGGTTCAAAATCGATTTTGGGGGTTTCGATTAGTGGTTTTAAAACGTCATGTGGGTTCGATTTATCGATTTATCGATTTATGGTTGGTTTCTCAGTGATTGAAAATCGAATTGGGGTTTTCGAGTTAGGGTTCAAAATCGATTTTGGGGGTTTTCGATTAGTGGTTTTAAGACATCATGTGGGTTCGATTTAGTGTTGATTTCATCATATTTTTCGTGATTATGTTGTAATCAGTTTGCTTCTCTGGTTCAGATGGATCCCGCAGAAGAGAGAAGAGATAGAAAGAGGCAACAGGAGTACTTCAACATGTTGGGAAACGTGCTGATTCACAATACAGGATTCCCAGAAGATTTCCCTGTGGTGGGAGAATCATTGACGAGGTTCGGGTGAAGGAGGAGTACGACACTCTTCCTGGGAAGCGTTTCTTCACCTGCATAAACTACGAGGTAAGAGATACAAACCGCTTCTTCCATGCATTACTCTCACTTGGCAAATTAGTATAAATTTTATTTTAGTTGTACGAGTCTGATGTGTTTATGTTATCAACAAGGCTGATGGGTTTCATTATCGTCAGCCTTGGGTGATAGGTGTCCAGGAGGAGATGGAACGCCTGCGTAAGCGTGTGGAGGAGGCTGAGCAGGTGATCAAGTGGGTGTCCAATCTCAATAAACAGATTGAGAGTGTTGAGGTTAGTGAAGTTTTTTGATGAGAGTATCGAATAGCAAGTTAATAATTGTAAAGTTAGGTTTTTTTAAGTTACTAACAACGTTTCTTTTTTTCCATGTGCAGGCACAGGTTAAAAGGCTCACTTTGCTGCTTGATAACCTCACTAGTGACGTTTATAACCTCACTGTGCAGGTGGATGATCTTGAAAAGGTCTGCTTCGAATGAAATCCTAAAGGTAAACACTCAAACTAAACTGAACTGAAGTAGAAGTAGTATTATTTAGTTAAAAAAATGTTCCCGTGTAGGTTGCTTGCTGAAGTAGAACTCAACTTAACTAGGTAGACTAGGACCTAAACTAGATCTTCATAATGCTAGGTTCCGTGTTGTATTTGAAATGCTCTGAATGTGATGTGATGCTCTCTAGAGTAGGAACTGAACTAGGTTTCATTAAATCTATGTTAGTTGGTTGCTGTGATTAATGCTCTGATGAATGCTCTCTGTCTACTTTTTGTTCGAGTTTTTAAAAACTGATTTGATGTGTAATGAATGCAGTGTGTGAACAACTTGTTGTCTAATTAAGTATAATCAATGTTTGGTAGTTAGAAACACCACCCGAAACTCAAAACAAAATAGTAGTTTAAAAACATAGCAAATCCTTTCCCTAAACTCAAACCAACTTCTCAAAAGACAAAGAAAGTTTAAAACACCACCCGAAACCAAAATAGATCAGTTTTCCCTTAATTCTCTCGGGTTTATGAACGTATTATCTTCCCAGAGCAGTCAAACCATAGAAGTAGGGTCTTCTGATATTCCTAAACCGGTGGAAAGGATGTTGGGGTCAAAAACGGTTACGACAAATTTAACATCCAAAACATCCGAGGAAGAAAATAAGAATTTTCCGAAGAGTACTTTTCGAAATAGACTCTTTCTTACGAAAAAGCTTTACGGAAGAAAGACTCAAGATGTCCGACGAAAGCTCGAAACAGGTCGCTACGTAGCGACCGAGCGATCGTCCCGCTCGGTCGCTACGTAGCGACCGAACTCGAGCCAAAGCTCGGTCGCTACGTAGCGACCGAGCGATCGTCCCGCTCGGTCGCTACGTAGCGACCGAGCGATCATCCCGCAGCGACCGAGCTCGAGCCAAAGCTCGGTCGCTACGTAGCGACCGAGCGATCGTCCCGCTCGTCGCTACGTAGCGACCGATCTCAGCCAAGCTCGGTCGCTACGTAGCGACCGAGCGATCGTCCCGCTCGGTCGCTACGTAGCGACCGAGCTCGAGCCAAAGCTCGGTCGCTACGTAGCGACCGAGCACTCGTCTCGCTCGGTCGCTACGTAGCGACCGGGCTCGAGCCAAAGTTCGGTCGCTGTGTAGCGATTGAACCTTTCCGAACATCGATACGACATCAGTCCTTCCATTCTCGTCAAACCTTCGAATGCTATCTCCCGAAGACCGTAGCAAGCTCAGTCCATGTTTCCCGCTATTCTAATTCATCGATCAAACTTCGCGGATTAGAAACCGCAGAAAACTCGTAGTAAACGTGTTCGGTCGTCGACCCGAATCGGAAAAAAACGAAAAGGACTCGAGGCCTACCCAAAACCCAACCCCAAACCCATGGTTCACGCTGGCCCACGAGGAACCCATCAAATGGACCGCGGATTAAAACGGAAGTTTGAAAATAATTGGAATCGGGAATGGATTATCTCCATTTTTGCTATGACCAAAAGAAGAGTGAAAGAAACTCGCATGGTTCGACGCTTTGCGTAAACGAGGATAGGAGAGTAGAGAAAGAGGGGAGGATTTTTCAGAGCAAACTTTCCTTCGGATAAAGAGGAATTTTAGGAGTTATTTCGAGCTGAGACTAATTGTTTTAGATCTTGGACTGGAATAGGAATCCGAAATCTCGAGCCCAGGAAATACCGGGATAAGAACGAAAAGGGGGAATTTCTCCATTTTTCGCTTATGTCGTTGTAGTCTTTATCTTTCTTGTGGACACAGAAGAGTAATAGTCAGTGTCCGGGTACTGGGAAATTAGGGTTAAATAGAAAGACGTATTTTTCCCACATTGCTACAAGGGGAACGGACTTAAGATAAATTAAAAGATCGGCGAAGAGGTTGGGGATGTTGTGTGGGGTGCATTTCAAGGGGGAGAAACGATATCGAGGAGGATTCGAAACGATCTCCTTTTATTTCGAGTGAGATTCGAGATATCGACGTTCGATAGAGTGCTATTTTAAATAAACCGACCTTTCGAAACGATAGGATAAGAGCTCTTGAAAATAAGGAAATATCCAAGGCGAAAGTTCAAGAGGGGACTGAAAAGGTCGGAGGAGAAAGGGGATCGAAACTTTTTCAGTGCAAAGCGGAGGCTTTAACGTCAGAGGAGTTTCTAGGGAAACTTATCAGAGCAAGTTAACCATAACGCCATAGCAAAACCATTGCGGCAATCATCACCTGTGTTTTGGGATTCCCGGCTTGTCGATTGTCGCCAATTAGGTTTTTTAGCCTCTGTTTGCGCAGGGGTTACTAGAACTAGGAAAGAGACGATCCCCCAGGCTCTCCTAAGGACAGCGGAATTATCCCTTGTAGTAACGCCCGCATACGCCAAATTCGGAATAAGCTTTTCTTAGGCTCTCAGCATCGAGTTTATGATAAACTTTGTGTCGTCGGTTATGTCTGTTTATTCTCGTGCGTCTGATGTGGACGTGT
>NW_026014125.1:0-22597 GCF_020379485.1 Brassica napus | reverse complement strand
ACGCGTAGCAACACTAAGACCAACTCCATCGGGAGTCTCCTAATAGGAGTTTAAAGCAAAAAAAAAAATGAAAATGCAAAATAACAAAGAACCGCTGTCTAATTTGGGCTTATTAGAGCATGCCCATTAGTGAACTCCCCCTTGGGGTTCATAAGAATTTTTAATTAATTTTTTGGTGATGCTATGAATAGTAGTGTTGAACCTGTATAATTTTTGCTCTTGCATTAGTAAACCTGAAGAAGGGTTCATAGGAATAAAAAAAAATTAAAATATTTTTAAAAGTTTTTATTTAATGTAATGAGAATTCATAAACATACAAAGATTATTCATCATGATTACCATATTTTTCCCATACATTTTCAACTAAATCAGATTTCAAACGATCATGTATCTGTGGATCCCGAATTTGATTGCGAATGTCAAAGCATAGGGATATTCAAACTTTTTCTCCTTTTAACCTTGGAACTTCCGCTTGACTCTCCTGCTTCGAAGTCAGATGTATCATACTGAGTGTATCTGTCGTGTTCGTTCTCTACTATCATATTGTGGAGTATGACACAAGTTTTCATAATCTTTCCTATCTTTTCCTTATCCCATAGTAGAGCTGGGTTTTGAACTATTGCAAACCTCGCTTGCAATACTCCAAAAGCATGTTCGACATCTTTTCTGACGGATTCTTAACGTCGAGCAAATAGCTCTGCTTTAGGACCTTGAGGAAGGGATGGATTGGATAAATGTTGACCATTCAGATAAATTCCGTCCGTAAGGTAGTACGCCATATGATATTTGTGGTTGTTGACCTTGAAATTAACTCGAGGAGCTCGACCTTGTAAAATGTCATCAAAAACTGGTGACCGATCAAGAACATTTATATCATTGAGGGTACCTGATAATCCGAAAAATGAGTGTCATATCCAAAGATCATGTGATGCCACAGCCTCTAAGACAATTGTCGGCTTTCTGTACCACGGGTGTACTGGCCTCTCCAAGCGGTTGGGCAGTTTTTCCACTCCCAATGCATACAGCCGATGCTGCCTATCATCCCCAGAAACCCGCGTGCCTCTCCATTGTCGAGTAATCGTCGAAGATCATCCGCTATAGGTCTTCTTAGATACGCATCTCCAAACAATTGTATTAACCCATTAGTGAAATTTTCCAAACATAAAGTGCAGTACTTTCACCTAGTCGGAGATATTCTTCATATGTATCTCCCGATTGACCATATGCCAGGATTCAGATAGCTGCTGTACACTTTTGAAGTGCAGATAGCCCGTACCTGCCGTGAGCATTTTTCTTTGCTCAAAGTATGGAACTTCATTATTGAGGCGATCGACAATGCGAAGGAAAAGGCTTGTTCATTCGAAAACGCCACCTAAACATGTCCGGTGGGTATGTAGGATGTTCCTTGAAATAGTCGTTCCATAGTTGATTGTGGCCTTGTTCCCGATCTCTTTCGATATAGCTCGTCTCTTCGGTTTGTTGGCTTGAACATCAACTAGGGAGTCAATGATATTATCAAATTCTTGGTCGAACATTTCTTCAACAGCTTCATCTACGCCATCTGACGATGAGGATGACATTTTTTTATTTTGGAAATTTTGTTAAGTGTTCAAAAAAAAAAGTGATAGAAGAAGAAGATTTGGCTAAGTGTTTAAAAGAAAATTAAGGGAGAGATAGACCAAGGAGGGAGTGTTTTGTGGTATATGAAACTTGAGATACAAGTTTTTAGAAGAGAGGGAAGAACTTAAAGAACAGAGAGGAACAAGTTTATAGAAGGGGTAGTGTTTGATGCCGTGGCCTTGATGGAGTGGCCTTGATGGATTGTTTTTTTTTTGCAGGTTGAGATACAAATTTAAAGAAGAGAGGAACAACTTAAACAAAGATGAGAGACAATTGATAAATGAGACATACGACATACATTTTATAGTCCTTCCTCTTACAATACCCGTGAAGTGTAGAAACAAACAAAATACTACACTTTTACACCCGTGACACAAACATGCATAAGCAAACGTACTTGAAAACGTGTTGTCACTACTACTACCCGTGACAACTTCACCATCCTCCTACTAGAACCCGTGACCTGCCGCGAAATGAAAATACATAAACTGATAACCTGTGACACCTACTACCCGTGACAACTAGAACCCATCAACTACAAAATAGAACGTGCTGCGCCAGTAGAGAAGTAGAACCCGTGACCTGCAGAAGTACAACCCTTGACCTTCAAAATAACACAGAAGAAGCAAGACAAGTTGTTAATCAACTAGAACCAGTGATCAAGTAATCAAGTAAGCAAGTAAGCAAGTAATAAGTAACCAATTTATGAACTACACAACCTAAACAACTACGCGAGTAATCACCTAAAAAACTATCACTGATCAGATCAAAGCATCTCAGAAACGATTTTTCCTTCAGAGACACCTCACTATCAGTTAGAGTATCTTTTTTGGATAGGAGACGTTCTAGTAATTTCTGTTTGGATATGTTCTATTTCAAGTCTAGAATGCTCTCCGGTCGATCAAATGCTGTTTCATTCCCATGCTTCTTGCATTTGGCTGCTTTGCAAGCCTTAACACCAGGAGGCCTAACCTCTTCCGAGTGAGGCACTGTCTCCACAGGTTCCTTCCTTTTCTCCTTTGCACCATCTTTTGACACAGAGTTTGATCTCCATTTTTGATCAAACCGCAGCTCCCTCCATGCATGTTCAAGTGTGAACTTGACCTGGTAGTCGTTTAAGAAGATGTCATGCGTAGACTTCATGACATCGTTCTCATTTTGGCCACTAGATTGCTCCTTCAAAGCGGCCTCATAGCTTCCACAAACTTACACACCTGCTCATTCACCCTCCCCACCTCTGCTTACACTGACTCCACTCTCTAGGAGCAAAGCCAGTGAGCTGAGGGCTTATTAAAATATTCCTCTTCTTTCCAAAAGACCCTAACTTCTGCTGGTACTAACTTTGGGATCCTTGCTGGTGTTCAACCAAGCACTGATGAGCACAATGTCTCTTGTGTTTCCATTTCTCCTTTGTTGTGGGAACCGAAATTCACACTGTCGATTTCCGTTTAAATAAGGAAACTAGGAAAACCCTAATTCCCAGAGGACCCGGATATCTGTTAATTACCACACGTCAAGCAATCAGAACACGAGAATAACAACGATAAAGTATAAGAAATCGAAAAGAGAGCAAAGTAGATCTTATTCCGAATCTGCGTATGAGCGTTTACAACAAGGTATAAGCCTGGGCTCGAGAGCTGTCGGCGAGATTCCTAGTTCTAGCAACCCTAAGACGGCTAAACCTAATTGAGTCGCAGCTCGAAATAACAAAAACGGAAAATTGCCTAAATTGCTCTAAGTGCTAAGTTTGCTCTGAAAAAGTTCTCCCCTCTGCTCCTCGCCTAGGACTCCTTATATACTAGCTCCAAGGTCGGTTTACGCTTTTACTCTTCTGCCCTTAAGCCGTCATAGCATAAAAATGGAGATATTCCATTTTCCCGATCTTCACAATTATCTTCAAAACTTCCGTATTTATCCGCGGAAACTTGACATTTATCCTTCCTCGTGGGCCAAGCGTGAACCATGCTGTGGTTACGGGCTTTTGGTTAGGAAAAATCGTAGGATGGGGCTCGAGTCGTGTTTTAGGTCCCTTTGGGCCGTCTTCCGACTCGACACGTTTACTACGAGTTTTCCGCGGTTTCTAATCCGCGAAGTTTGATCGATGAATTAGAATAGCGGGAAACATGGACTGAGCTTGCTACGGTCTTCGGGAGATAGCATTCGAAGGTTTGACGAGAATGCAAGGACTGGTGTCGTATCGATGTTCGGAAAGGTTCAATCGCTACACAGCGACCGAACTTTGGCTCGAGCCGGTCGCTACGTAGCGACCGAGCGAGACGAGTGCTCGGTCGCTACGTAGCGACCGAGCTGGCTCGAGCTCGTCGCTACGTAGCGACCGAGCGGGACGATCGCTCGCGACGGCGACCGAGCGGGAAGACGCTCGGTCGCTACGTAGCGACGAGCGACGATGCTCGGTCGCTACGTAGCGACCGAGCTTGGCTGAGCTCGGTCGCTACGTAGCGACCGAGCGGGACGATCGCTCGGTCGCTACGTAGCGACCGAGCTTTGGCTCGAGCTCGGTCGCTACGTAGCGACCGAGCGGACGATCGCTCGGTCGCTACGTAGCGACCGAGCGGGACGACGCTCGGTCGCTACGTAGCGACCTGTTTCGAGCTTTCGTCGGACATCTCGATTCTTTCTTCCGTAAAGCTTTTTCGTAAGAAAGAGTCTATTTCGAAAAGTACTCTTCGGAGAAATTCTTATTTCTTCCTCGGACGTTTTGAATGTTAAATTTGTCGTAACCGTTTTTGACCCCAACAGTTAGCCCCCCAGCCCGTTAGAGTTGTGACTCTAGCGGGCGGATAGGTGATTTTGACAAGGTTAAGTGTATTGGACGAAATTTACATTTAAAATTCGCGGAAAAAAGTTGTCGAGACGACATTCCGAACCCATACTTCTATAAGTAGTGAGCTCTTGTCATTCATTTTCTTCACACTTCCCTTCTTCATTCCTTCAAAACCTCTCTTTTCATAACTTTCCTTTCAACATGTCTTCCTCCCAAGGTGATAAGAAGATTCCGACGTCGAGATGGGTGAGGCCACTTCTCCGGCTCCGGTTCCAACTTCTCCGGCGGAAGTGCCGGCTTGTGTTGCCGGTCATCTTTCTTTCCGAGAGAAACTAGTTCGTCGCCAAGCCGAGAAAGAACTAGCTCAAACTGGCTCCGAGTTTCCGTCTTCTTCCGCGCAGGTCGTTGTCCTGTGTGGGACCGACGTCGCGGCTCCTCTCCCGCAAGCCCTACCTGCGGGATCTTCCACGACTCCGATCCTCGTCGAGGACAAAGAGAAGGCCGCTGACTCTATGCCTCCTCTCCAGCCAGAAAAGAAATCGTTCTGGCATTGCGTGCTCCTAGCGCTGTCCTGGCTACTCAGCCTAAGAGTCGGAAGAGGAAACTTGCCAAGAGCGGTGACGGGGAGACTTCGCAGCGAGGTGGGTCGAGCCTAGCATCGGGACTTCGCGGAAAGGTTTGTTTCTTGTTTGAATTCTCGATCGTCTTTCGTGCATTCTTTTAGTCTTAAGAATTTTACCGTTCGCAGTTCATATCGTTGATCGATGGGATGATCAGCGAATGTGGTTCTGAGACCAGTCGCCGCTTTCCGGGGAGTGGTGGAGCTTCAGGGCAGATGGTCCGAAACCGAGGCTATGTTGACGGCTGTCGAGGACTCTCACTCTGCGAAAGTGTCGAAGCTCGAGGTTGCGATAGGAGAGCTTGAGAGGGACCTTGGGAAGACGGCGAGTTCCTTGCTTAAGGAAAAGAAGGCCAGGAAGGCCAAATCCTCGGAGGTGCGTCGACTCCAGCGTCAGATCGAGAGTGACGCGGGACTAGCGCGCCGCGGGATCCAAGAGGCTACGGATGCCCTTCGTGCGGAGTTTCAAGCTCGCTTGGCGAAGATTTCTGCTTCCCTGGGTTCCCTCGAGTGTATCCGGAGCAGGGATTTCGCTTTGGCGACGATTGAGGGCGGGATGGCCGTGGTTCGGTCGTTCCAAAGTGAGACTCCCCCGACCTTGGAGGCCGAAGAGGCCCGACTGTCCGGCTGCAAGGGAGATATGGCGGCCGAGGATGGAGATTTCGGTCTCATCCTGGCCGACCTGAAATCCGTGCTTCCTTCCGACGTGTTCAGAAGACCCAGAGGGGAAAGACCCGATGGTCGGAGAGAACGGAAGCGACGCGGCTCCAGGCTCGGACGAGGCAGCGGGTGAAGAGGGGGCGTAAGTTCTGAGGGTGACTTGGGTTAGATCTCTTGCGAGAGATTTTTTTTTATGTTTTTATGTTTCGGCCTTGAATGGCCTTGTTTGTATTTCGGGACTGGCCGTGTGTGGCTTTGAATCCCTGCCGCTCCGCGGTTCTTTTATAGTACGATAATCGGATAACGCTTTTTATGAATTGTGAATAGTGGGGAGGAAGGTGATGAGTTGTCGTCTCATATCCTTCTTCGATTGTGAAATTTTATTCGAGATCTGTTTCGAGAGTTCTTCCGCGAGATGTGAACTCTGCGGGGGTGCTGAAGGTATCGAACATAAACATAGAGGCATGGTTTAAGAATCTCTTATCTTTCGATATCATGCCTTTGAGATGTTAGAGACCAGTGCGCTGGGTTTAGGGCAAGACCTAGGTTTACTTTCGGTTTAAGGATTGTGCGGTGACTAACCGGCTATCGTTTTTCCTGTCGCGATTTCTTCCTGATTCGTATCGATGTAAAGTCCGCGAAGGTTCTCGGCTTATACGACTTGTTTGATACGAATCGAGCATCTCTCCGGAGACCGGAAGTGCTAGACCAAAATTTCGGATTTCTTTTATAGCGCTATTATCCTTGTGTCGGATGTAAGAGAGTCATCTCCGTGAGATGGCTATGTCTGTTTAGGACGTTTGTGAGTTCGATGTGATCAGCATCGGACTTGGTGGCGCGTGCCGTTGTTTTGAATATTTTGCGCAAAATAAGTGTTAGTGTGTGCATATATGTGTTTTTTGTGACGGAGGTTTCGTTTGCTCGGAAGAAACAAACTTTGAGGCATCTTTTGCGACGTCTCGCGATGCTAAAGGTTGCTTCTCCTAAGCGGCCGACTAATTCCGAAGACCTCGTTTTGATTTTACGGGTGAGGATGTTTTGATAAGTCGAAAAACCAAAGTGTGGTAAGAAGTTTTTCGATTTTTTGGGAGTATACGAGTATACGTCCACTCCCCCCTTTTTTAATGAGGGGGGACAGCTGAATTTGCCTTTCGACAAACTGCCTACGTACTCCTTGCGGAGATCAAGCCGTCTCGTAGTTCAGTGATTGCGAGTTGGTTTGTTTAGTGATAGTATTTTTTGAGATGCATCGCATTCCAGGTTCTAGGGATTTTTATGCCCTGCATGTTGGCTATTTCGTAAGAACCTGGTCGGACGACTTTTTCGATTTTATAGGGACTTCCCAGTTTGCTCCGAGTTTTCCCGCGTTTCGTTCAGCGGTGTTTTGGAAGACTTTGCGAAGGACCAGATCTCCCTGATTGAACCTACGATTCCGTACGTTGGAATTATAGTATCTCGCAGCGGCGTGCTGGTAGTTTTGAATTCGGATGAGCGCTCGATCTCGGCGCTCGTTAATGAGATCGAGATCGTCCAAGAGCATAGCATCGTTGAGTTCCTCTCGTTCGGGTAAGAACCTTCTTCGAACACCGGGAAATTCTACTTCTGCGGGAATCATGCATTCCGTGCCGTATACCAGGGCGAAGGGAGTTTCTCCCGTTGCTCGCCTTGGGGTGGTACGGTGAGACCAGAGGACTCCCTCGAGTTCGTCGGCCCATCTACCTTTTTTGGCCTCTAAGCGTTTCTTCAGTCCGTCGAGAATGGTCTTGTTGATTGTTTCAGCCTGTCCGTTGCACTGCGGATATCTGGGAGTTGACTTGTTGAGTCGTATCTTCCATTTTCGCAGAATGCCTCGAATCGGGTGGAAATGAACTGAGACCCGTTATCGGTTACGATTTCGTAAGGAACTCCATGCCTACAGATGATGTTTTTCCATACGAAATTCTCGACTTGGACGTCTTTTATACTTGCGTACGAGTCCGCCTCTACCCATTTTGAGAAAAAATCGGTAAGGACTAGAAGGAAACGCTTTTGCTTTGAATTATGCAGAGGTCCGACAATATCCATGGCCCAGCGCATAAAGGGATAGGGCGATGTGATGGAGGAAAGAACTTCGGCCGGTTGTCGGATAGTTGGCGCATGCCTTTGGCATTTTTCGCATTTTCGTGCGAATTTCTCGCAATCTCCGATCATTGTTGGCCAATAGTATCCGTGGCGTTTGATTTTCACGGCTAGTGATCTTCCGCCGGAATGGTTGCCGCATGAGCCGGAATGTATTTCCTCCATTACTTTCCTCGCCTTTTCTCCTTCCAGGCACGTCAGGAGTGGTCCGGAGAATCTCCATTTGTAGATTTCGCCGTCCACTGTTACGTAGCGTGCGGCCTGTGTTCGGATCTTGCGAGCTGCCCATTTTTCGGCGGGCAGTTGCCCGTCGACAATGTAGTCTCGAATCGTCTGAAGCCATGGGGTATCACAGCCGTAATCAGATTGCTCCGATGGTGGTGGTATCGTAATTTCTTCTTCCTCGTCGTCTTGACCCTCTATGAGATTGACGACGACTGGCGGTCCGATACTCGGATGTTCGATGAATTCGACCGGAATTACCCTTTTGAGTCCTGGATCGGAACTTGATGCTAAGGCCGCGAGGGCGTCCGCCTGGACATTCTCGGAACGGGGGATCCGGGTAAGGGCGAAACAGTCGAAGTCTTGAGCTAGACCTTGGACCAGTTTGAGGTACGCGTCCATCCGTTCGTCTCTGGCTTCATACTCTCCGCTGAATTGACTGGCCACTAACTGGGAGTCGCAGTAAGCGTGGAGATTACGTATTTTTAAGCCGTGAGCCAAACGTAGACCTGCGATTAATGCTTCGTATTCGGCCTCGTTGTTTGAGGCATGGAATTCCAGCCTGAACGATTGTTCCAAGATCTCGCTCGTTGGAGATGTGAGACGGATCCCGATACCCGATCCTTGCTTGGATGAGGATCCGTCGACGTGGAGGAGCCAGGTGGAATTTGGTTCCTCATTGGTTATTGCTCCCGTTGGAAGTTCGACCAAAAAGTCTGCGAGCACTTGTGATTTTGCGCTCGTCCTTGGTCGGTATTCGATGTCATACTCGCTCAACTCGACCGCCCACTTAGCCAATCGGCCTGATTGACTTGGGCTATGCAAAATTGTCCGTAAGGGAAAAGTCGTGAGGATGACAATCGTGTGGGATTGGAAATATGGTCTTAGTTTTCGGGCCGATGTTACGACCGCGCATGCCAATTTTTCCATCAACGGATACCTAGATTCGGCATCCAGCAAGGTTTTGCTTATGTAAAAAATAGGTTTCTGCTCCCCGCGTTCTTCCCTGATCAGGACTCCGCTTACGGCCGTTGCCGACACCGCGATGTACAAGAATAAAGGCTCCCCTTCCACGGGTTTTGCGAGGACTGGAGGAGTAGCTAAATAACGCTTCAGCTGTTGGAAGGCGTTTTCGCACTCTTCCGTCCATTCGAATTTTTTATTTCCTCGCAGGACGTCGTAGAAGGGCAGGCACTTATCTGTTGATCGTGAAATAAATCGGTTAAGTGCTGCGATTCTGCCGGTCAGTCTTTGGACTTCCCGTTTATTCTTTGGTGAAGCCATCTCGATTAGTGCGTTGATCTGTTTTGGATTTGCTTCGATGCCGCGGTATGTGACCAAGTAGCCGAGGAATTCCCCTGATGCCACGGCGAATCTACATTTTGTCGGGTTGAGCTTCATGTTATGGGAGTTTAGTTGTGCAAAGCATTCTTCGAGATGTGACACGTGATCTCTTGCTTTGAGGGATTTGACGAGCATGTCGTCGATATAAACTTCCATCGTTTTTCCGAGTTGTTTGGAGAACATTCGGTTCACGAGTCGTTGGTAAGTTGCACCAGCGTTTTTGAGGCCGAAGGGCATTACCTTATAGCAATAAGTTCCGCGATCGGTAATGAACGCAGTCTTTCACGATCGTCGGGATTCATCCTAATTTGATTATAACCTGAGAAGGCATCCATGAAGGATAAGAGTTCGTTGCCCGCTGTTGCTTCTACCAATCGATCGATATGTGGTAGAGGGAAGCTATCCTTTGGACATGCCTTGTTTAGGTCGGTAAAATCTACGCAAACTCGCCACTTCCCGTTTTTCTTTTTGACTACTACGGGGTTGGCGAGCCAGTCCGGGTATCTTACTTCCGTTATCGACCCAACTTTAAGCAGTTTTTCGACCTCATCGTTTACTGCGGCAGCACGTTCGGGTCCTAGCTTCCGTCTTTTCTGTTTGACGGGTTTGAATGTTGGGTCGATATTCAGCTCGTGACATGTTATGTTAATGTCGATTCCCGCATATCTTCCGCAGCCCATGCGAAAGTATTAAGGTTCTTTTTAAGACAGGTTATGAGTTCTGTCCTTAAAGGCTCGTGGAGATTGGCTCCAATCTCGACGCAGCGTTCTGGGAAGGCTTCGTCGAGACAGATCGTTACCACGGGTTCGCATGTTGGCTCGCGTTTTTCATCTAGAGCTGCGATGCTGCGAGACTGCCAGAAGAATTCCGCTGAATCCTGACTTCGCGTATCTTTGCTGGAGGTCTTTTTCTCCGCTCTTAGGAGTGATTTCGAGGATCGGTCTCTTTCGTTTTAGTTCCGCGGCGAAACAAACCTGTGAAACTCTCGGATTTCCCCAATTACCTCGACTCCGTTAGGGGTCGGGAACTTGAGGCAAAGATGGTAGGTTGATGGGATTGCGCGCATGGTGTTCAGCCATGGCGTTCCCATGATAACGTTGTAAGATGCGGGGCGGTCAACGACTAGAAACTCTGTGACGTTTGTCACGGTTCCGGCTTTGACAGCGAGTTAATCGATCCATAGGCCATGGTCGTTTCCCCCGAAAGTCCTAGCAGTGGGCTTGGGCATTTCGCGACTTCGGATTGATTGATCCCCATCTTTTCAAGAGTGTCTTTGAAGATGATATCGGCCGAGCTTCCGGTATCGATTAGCACTCTAGCGACGTCGATATCTCGAATCGTCAACTCGATAACAAGGAGATCGTTTCGAGGTTTGGCTCGATCGATCGTTTCTCCCCCCTTGAATGAGATGACGTTCGCACGTCGAATCTTGCATGTCGTTCCTGATCGTTGAGTGGTTTTTGCGGGTTAGATTGATCCGTAAGTCCCCCTCCTTCTAGCGCCAAACTGTGGGAACCGAAATTCACACTGTCGATTTCCGTTTAAATAACCCTAATTTCCCAGAGGACCCGGATATCTGCTAATTACCACACGTCAAGCAATCAGAACACGAGAATAACAACGAAAAAATAAGAAATCGAAAAGAGAGCAAAGAAGATCTTATTCCGAATTTGCGTATGAGCGTTACAACAAGGTATAAGCCTGGGCTCGAGAGCTGTCGGCGAGATTCCTAGTTCTAGCAACCCTAAGACGGCTAAACCTAATTGAGTCGCAGCTCGAAATAACAAAAACGGAAAATTGCCTAAATTGCTCTAAGTGCTAAGTTTGCTCTGAAAAAGTTTCTCCTCTGCTCCTCGCCTAGGACTCCTTATATACTAGCTCCAAGGTCGGTTTACGCTTTTACTCTTCTGCCCTTAAGCCGTCATAGCATAAAAATGGAGATATTCCATTTTCCCGATCTTCACAATTATCTTCAAACTTCCGTATTTATCCGCGGAAACTTGACATTTATCCTTCCTCGTGGGCCAAGCGTGAACCATGCTGTGGTTCACGGGCTTTTGGTTAGGAAAATCGTAGGATAGGCCTCGAGTCGTGTTTTAGGTCCTTTGGGCCGTCTTCCGACTCGACACGTTTACTACGAGTTTTCTGCGGTTTCTAATCCGCGAAGTTTGATCGATGAATTAGAATAGCGGGAAACATGGACTGAGCTTGCTGGTCTTCGGGAGATAGCATTCGAAGGTTTGACGAGAATGGAAGGACTGATGTCGTATCGATGTTCGGAAAGGTTCAATCGCTACACAGCGACCGAACTTTGGCTCGAGCCCGGTCGCTAGCGTAGCGACCGAGCGAGACGAGTGCTCGGTCGCTACGTAGCGACCGAGCTTTGGCGGCTCGGTCGGTCGTACGTAGCGACCGAGCGGGACGATCGCTCGGTCGCTACGTAGCGACCGAGCTTGGCTGAGATCGGTCGCTACGTAGCGACCGAGCGGGACGATCGCTCGGTCGCTACGTAGCGACCGAGCTTTGGCTCGAGCTCGGTCGCTCGGGATGATCGCTCGGTCGCTACGTAGCGACCGAGCGGGACGATCGCTCGGTCGCTACGTAGCGACCGAGCTTGGCTCGAGTTCGGTCGCTACGTAGCGACCGAGCGGGACGATCGCTCGGTCGCTACGTAGCGACCTGTTTCGAGCTTTCGTCGGACATCTTGAGTCTTTCTTCCGTAAAGCTTTTTCGTAAGAAAGAGTCTATTTCGAAAAGTACTCTTCGGAGAAATTCTTATTTTCTTCCTCGGATGTTTTGGATGTTAAATTTGTCGTAACCGTTTTTGACCCCAACATCCTTTCCACCGGTTTAGAATATCAGAAGACCCTACTTCTATGGTTTGACTGCTCTGGAAGATAATACGTTCATAAACCGAGAGAATTAAGGGAAAAGATCTATTTGGTTTCGGGTGGTGTTTTAAACTTTCTTTGTCTTTTGAGAAGTTGGTTGAGTTTAGGGTCGAAAGGATTGCTATGTTTTTAAACTACTATTTTGTTTGAGTTTCGGGTGGGTTTCTAACTACCAAACATTGATTATACTTAATTAGACAACAAGTTGTTCACACTGCATTCATTACACATCAAATCAGTTTTTAAAAACTCGAACAAAAAGTAGACAGAGAGCATTCATCAGAGCATTAATCACAGCAACCAACTAACATAGATTTAATGAAACCTAGTTCAGTTCCTACTCTAGAGAGCATCACATCACATTCAGAGCATTTCAAATAATACAACACGGAACCTAGCATTATGAAGATCTAGTTTAGGTCCTAGTCTACCTAGTTAAGTTGAGTTCTACTTCAGCAAGCAACCTACACGGGAACATTTTTTAAACTAAATACTACTTCTACTTCAGTTCAGTTTAGTTTGAGTGTTTACCTTTAGGATTTCATTCGAAGCAGACCTTTTCAAGATCATCCACCTGCACAGTGAGGTTATAAACGTCACTAGTGAGGTTATCAAGCAGCAAAGTGAGCCTTTTAACCTGTGCCTGCACATGGAAAAAAGAAACGTTGTTAGTAACTTAAAAAAAACCTAACTTTACAATTATTAACTTGCTATTCGATACTCTCAAAAAAACTTCACTAACCTCAACACTCTCAATCTGTTTATTGAGATTGGACACCCACTTGATCACCTGCTCAGCCTCCTCCACACGCTTACGCAGGCGTTCCATCTCCTCCTGGACACCTATCACCCAAGGCTGACGATAATGAAACCCATCAGCCTTGTTGATAACATAAACACATCAGACTCGTACAACTAAAATAAAATTTATACTAATTTGCCAAGTGAGAGTAATGCATGGAAGAAGCGGTTTGTATCTCTTACCTCGTAGTTTATGCAGGTGAAGAAACGCTTCCCAGGAAGAGTGTCGTACTCCTCCTTCACCCGAACCTCGTCAATGATTCTCCCACCACAGGGAAATCTTCTGGGAATCCTGTATTGTGAATCAGCCACGTTTCCCAACATGTTGAAGTACTCCTGTTGCCTCTTTCTATCTCTTCTCTCTTCTGCGGGATCCATCTGAACCAGAGAAGCAAACTGATTACAACATAATCACGAAAAATATGATGAAATCAACACTAAATCGAACCCACATGATGTCTTAAAACCACTAATCGAAAACCCCCAAAATCGATTTTGAACCCTAACTCGAAAACCCCAATTCGATTTTCAATCACTGAGAAACCAACCATAAATCGATAAATCGATAAATCGAACCCACATGACGTTTTAAAACCACTAATCGAAAACCCCCAAAATCGATTTTGAACCCTAACTCAAAAACTCCAATTCGATTTCCAATCACCGAGAAACCGATTTTGAACCCCCAAAATCGATTTTTAACTCTAATAAATCAATATTTCGAATTCCCGAGATCGATTTCGACCCAAAAAGCTTCTATCTAACCGTGAATCCACTCGATACTCACCTGAGCTCGTGGATGAGACACTCCGTCGTCGATTCGAAGGAGAAAATTTGAGAAAGGTCGGCGTCGCAAGAGAAATCGCCTCTCGGACTGAAACCCTAGTTTTTTTCAGAAATGAGAGAAAATGATTTCTCTCCGCTTTCCTCCTCATGAACTCAATAACGCGTCTCCAATGGATGGCTGACACCTGGCGTGAACCCGTATCATACGGGGTCACTCGTAAGATGCGGGTCGCGGAATTAAACCCTTCTCTTTTTTTTTTTTGCTTTCGGGCCTATGAACCCGAGCCCATGAACCCTTTTACAACTCTCAATGTGGCTGCTCTTAGAATTGGTAAGAAGCCCTTACGTGGCGGTTTTCTATTGGACCCGCTTAATGTCTCTCTCTCTCTCCTTCTCCGGCGTTTGTGCGAAAGAAATCAGTTTCTCTTCCCCCTCCATTCTCGATCACTCCGTCTCTTCTCTCAATCTCATATGATCCTTTTGGGTTAGGCAAAATCTCCTTATGAGGCTATGATGAAGATCAGAAGGGAAGAAGGCTTCAAGAAAAAGCAAAGATTCAGGGAAGGATTAAACTCAGACAATTGCTTGCCGTCGACCTCAGCGACTATTGGTACAGAGCTTGCTCTGCTGATGAGTTCTTCCACTTCACCAAACTCAATCCTAAAGCCGGTAATTTTATGTTAAGCATCTGATTTAAGTTGGTGAGATTTTTATTTTGATGTGTTGTTTCCATTGCAGTATCTATGGTTAATGAGGTCAGGTTCCGTTGATGGGTTCCTCAAGAACACTGGATTAATAACAAAGCTGCAATGGGAATCAAAAGCTTTACAACAATAGAGGATAAGAGCTTGAACATATTCAGGAAGGGATGGTCAGGTTCAGAGGACATGTACAGAGAAAAGGTAACGACTTTCTCTGTTTTAATCTGTTTCAGTTTCAAGAAATTTGGATTTTTTTTAATACGACTTGTCATCAGGGCTTGTCAATGTGGATGTTACTGAGACTATCATTCCAAATTCTAGGCATAGTTTACGGAGATTTAGGGACTTCTCCATTGTATGTTGTGACAACCTGTAGCGCACCGACCCTAACCCCTCACCGTGGGAGGAACTGACTCCACATCTACCGGTAGGTTATTGATGCGCTTGGCGTTACTCGAACCCAAGACCTCACCTTTTAAAACTCTCCACAAGACAAGTTGTCACCAATTGATCTGCAGTTCAATTGGTGACAACTTGTCTTGTGGGAATACTGTTAAAGGATGAGGTCCTGGGTTCGAGGTTCACCAACAACCTAATTATGGAGTTAGAGATAACTCACAATGGAGGGGTTAGGGTCGGTGCGCTGCAGCGCTGTAAGCCTGGGGCCCACGGGGCAAGTAGTTCCCACGGGACGGGTTGTCACAAATTGTAACACCCGTATTTTCCAAAATAACTTAAAAAAATATTAAGTCTGAAATCTCCATTTATTACTTCTCAAAAGTCAACTCCAAAGTCGTAAATCCAATAAATAACCATAAATCCAGATAACATAATAAATTCCGAAAATATTGAGAAAACCATAAAATCTGCAAGTCTGAAAAACAAAGAAATAAAACTCCCAAAGCACCAATCCGATAGCAATCACTCCTGCTCGCCAGTCTCACCTGAAAGGGGAAAGGAATAGGAGGGGTGAGTAACATGGGAGTTACTCCGTGAGGTATGGGATGCTAAACACGCAAACCACTGACTTGAGTAATAGAACTCTCACTATCGAAGTTTAGCTCTAACATGAACAAACAAGACGCCTAAAGCATCACACAACACAAGCAATGCGATGATAGCATATAGCTAGTCCATACACTCCACATCTCCTCATACGGATATATATATATATATATATATATATATACATACGCTGCGTCGCTAGTACAGTCTGTCTCTGTACCCCCGCCCTCCAAAGCTGCGTCGAATGCAAACGTCTCTGCACCCACGCCCCACACAATATGCGTCGCTAGCCCAGACGTCTCTGAGCCCCCGCCCACCAAAGCTGCGTCGCTAGTCCAGACATCTCTGGACCCCCGTCCATTCACATAGTCCCTACTCATAACTATGTATACATACATATATATAGCATCTCTTAACATCACACAATCAAATCAACGGTTGAATCCTCTAGACCCCAATTCCAGTTTACAATGAATGAAGTAACTAACAATCAAGACTCAATTCAAACAGACTGACCATGATTCGAAATCTAGACTAACATAGAGAGAATTCTACACTGGTACGGGATTTACGGAATAGACCCTCACCTTTGCCAAAGGTTCTGAAGAAACGTGAGGAAACGCCGAATGGACCTTGACAGCTCTAACAAAGCAACTCCGGAACTCTTTGAAATTAGATCAATATGGTATTCTGGCAGAACTGAACCATAGAGCAAACAGATGAATAACTGAAGAACTGACTGTTACCTTTTCGATCCCTCCGGTCCTAATGTAGTCCTCTATGTCCTCTATCTATAGACACCATGTTTACTCCGATCGGACACCATTTGCTTAACCAAAGTAGTTTCATGTCCAGGCTGGTCGTAAACGAAAACTGCACCAACACCTCTCACGAAAACAAGCATAACTCTCAGAAAATAACTCGGAATAACGATCCGCTTGCAGGAGATGATAGATAAGAGAATTAATACTTACTGACAAATTTCCAGACTGAAAGATTTTGTTTCTGTAGACCGTTTCTCACTTACACCGACACTGGTCGGAACTGTCTCTGCAACTCAACAGCTTTATTCTTCGCCAAGAAGAAACGTCAATAACTTTCTACCCGTACGTCGATTTGACGATCGGATAGATGATCTGAAAACCTGGAATCGAGATCTTTCCAATGATATCTCGCCCGTTCCCTGGTTCCTTCTGTATCAACGGTAAAACGCTGATGAAGTTGACTGTTCGCGGATCCGATCTGTAGATATCAGTCCCAAAGAAACAACCATAACTCTTAGATAAAAATTCCAAATGACGATCTGCTTTCTGATACATAATGATCTATGAGTGTAAAACATAACCTCAAAATGTAGCTTCAAAATACTGATATTTGATCGATCGTTCTTCTGTTCTCCCAAAACGTGTCTGCTGAGCTCTAATCTCTCTTTTCGGATGGTGGGATGGCTTCTCTTTTCATGGTGGCTATTTATGGCTGTTTCGGTGACGTTCCGGCAGGACTTTTCCATCCCCAAAAGTCTCTGTCAGAGGCCACCACAAAGTTCCATCTTAAATAAGAAAATTTTAGGGTCTTTCTGCAATGTAATTGGGTCTTACTGGGCTAAAGTTTTCCGGGCCGAGATTTGGGTCGTTACAATTATTCCCCAATTACGAAGAATTCGTCCTCGAATTCAAATCCTGAATCGGCTATCCAATACCATCCTAAAAAAAATAATCTTCGGATAGTCAATCCTCATCTGAATTTGATCTCACTTAGATCACGCCATGGAAGTTTGATACACTGCTGATAAAATAACTCCAATCAACTGCTCCAATTCGCTCCACTAGAGGATACAGTCCAATGTACCTCGGTTTTAGTTGCTTCAGCTTATGAGCCTTAAGTCCTCTCTGAAATGTCATTATTATCAGGTAGACTAGATTGCCCATATGTAACTCCAAATCCTTACGACGCTTAGCTGCATAAATCATCTGCTGTCATGGGTGTCCAAAGCCAGTCCTTGAAATGTCCATTTGCTATACCATCTCTTGAACTATTAATAGTTCTAACTCATGTCACTCCCTCACTTTGGTCCAACAAAGTGGTATACGACAAGGTCTACCATCAATAGCTCATACGGTGTCATCTCAATGCTCGAACGATAGTTGTCGATGTAGGCAAACTCTGCTAGATGTAATTCTTTCCGATCTTCCATCCCACTGTAAGATACAATCCCTTAGCATGTCCTCTAAGTCTGAATAGTCTTCTTTGACTAACCATCTGTATGCTGATAATATGTTGTATTCATGTGGATCTTTGTCCCAAGTTCCTTCTGAATGACTCCAAAAATGTAGACGTGAACTTAGAATCCCAATCCGATACTATGTTGACATCCATGAAACCTCCCAAACTCAATAATGTAGGTCTTCTCCAACTGATTAGCTATGGATGTCTTCTTAATTACTTAGGAAATGGGCTGACTGGGTAAGTCTATCCATGACTACCCATGTGGCATCCTTTCCACATATGGTGATTTAAAATCCAATACCAATGTCCATAATCACCATGCCTCATTTCCACTCCGGCAACAGCAAGCTCAAAAATAACATGATAGATAATTGATCTTCTGACATAGCCATCTGACATGTCTGACACTGTGATGCAATGAAGCTACAACTCTCTTCACACTAGACCAATTATAGTTGATACTTCATATCTTTGTATCCCTTGGTGTACCCGATGGGTAGCAATATCATTCTTGGGATGGACTAGTTATCACGACATCAAGTATTGTTGGATTGCCTGAGGGAAAGAGTTCATATTTCTGGAGTAGAGCAGATTTTATTTGCATATACATGCAGAGGAGTTATTGGATATGGGGAGTAGATGGATTTTGGTGATCATTTGGATGGTCAACATGAGTTGCAGGATCTTCTAGTTATCTCAGAGTATGGAGATGTAATTGAGGCCTTTGGAAGGGCCGTCACCAGATAGAGGAGATGTTCTTACGATCGAGTTAGAGTCAGGAACAGCACCGGTTTCACGAGTTCTATACCGATTAGCGCCAGTAGAGATGGTTGAGCTGAAAAACATATGGAAGATTCATCAGACAAGGGATTTATCAGGTCGAGTAATTCGCCGTGGGGAGCACCAGTGTTGTTTGTAAAAAAAGATGATGGTAGTTTCAGGCTTTGTATCGATTACATAGACTTGAACATGGTAACCATCATTGATGACTTGTTGAATTAGCTGCATGGGAGGTTCATGGTTCTCGGAGGTTGTCTTGGCATCAGGATATCATCAGATTGCTATAGTTGAGGAGTATGTACGGAATGTGTGTTTTCGTATACGTTATGGATATTATGAGTTTTGGTGATATCATTTTGGATCGACGAATGCACCGATAGCATTTGAGAAGCTTATGAATGATGTCTTTCGCGAACACTTGGACAAGTGCGCAATTGTACTCATCGACGAACCCATTGATTTATTTTTGGAGTAGAGGGAGCATGATGAGCATTTGTGGATTGTGTATTGATGCATAAGAATCAGGTCATTCCATATACATTGCATCAGTTGAGACCTCACGAGACCTACTACCCTATTAATGATTCGTAGTAGCTGCAGTGGTTTTTGCGTTATAGTTTTGGAGATTGTAATTGTACAGGAAGGAAGTTCAGATTCTCTAGGATCATTGGATTCTGAAATCTATCTTCATTCATTAAAACTTATACTTGGACAGTGCAGTTGAATTGAGTTGTTAGCAGGCTACAGTTTGGATATTGCATACCATCTGGTAAAGACAACCAGGTGACAAATGCCTTGGGTAGGCACATGAGCGACGTATCATGAGTTTACTGGGACATTTTCTGGTCTCAGATTTTGTGCCATTACTATTGATGGAGAGACAGATGGCCTTGGGACTTGGAGCAGGCAGTTTTGCTATGGAGGATACGGCAAGCGCATGTTAGCGTTATGGCTTTGTAAGATGATCGAGATTGGGAGTATTGGATAGCATAAGTGTTGAACGGGATAGTTTTGAGCGGGATGTACATGTACCGAAACCGATTTGTGTGTTGGACGATAAGCTGTTAAGAAGGGATCTTACAGAAAATACATCACTCGTGTAACTCTAGTTGTCGCACCCCAATCCAAAAGCGATCCCCATGAGTTTACAAAATAACCATGCCTCCAAGGTAGTAAATATACTCATACACACGAATAACACATGCCAACTCATGGCTCACATCTCATACCACATAATCTCCAATAACAAAAACTCGTGGAGCGATGACTTGAAGTTAGGGTGGTGGCAACAATGTCACATATCCACATGCAGACAATCTCTGAACACGGCTGACGAAACTGATACACACCTGAGCAATCTGTCGAGCTGTGGCATCATCCATCTTCCGAACATCTGGTTGAAACCCTGTTAGCTAGAGAAAGGATGACGATGATAAACTCATCATCAATAAAAAAAACACTTGGGTTAGAAGTTTCTGAACGGAAGGTGCTGTATTTTTCTTTTTCTTAAAATTCCCAAATCCCCAGATTCAAAAATCTTTAAAACCGATTAAGCCGAATTAAAAACCGAGCAAAACAGAGTCGAAACCACGTCCCAACAAATCGCCATCCCGGGTCAGAGCCGGGACGGAACCCCGCTCTGATACCAAATTGTAACACCCGTATTTTCCAAAATAACTTAAATAATATAAAGTCTGAAATCTTCATTTATTACTTCTCAAAAGTCAACTCCAAAGTCGTAAATCTATTAAATAACCATAAATCCAGATAACATAATAAATCCCGAAAATATTGATAAACCATAAAATCCGCAAGTCTGAAAAAGAAAGAAATAAAATTTCCAAAGCACCAATCCGATAGCAATCAATCCTGCTCGTCAGTCTCACCTAAAAAGGGAAAGGAATAGGAGGGGTGAGTGTAACGGCCCGGCTCATGGCCCAAAATTTTCCATAAGAAAATGGGCTTCTCTACGGCCCATTTGGCAAAGACCTAGGGTATCCCTTCCCCTTCCTATAAAAAGAGAGGCAACCCTCCTTTTGTCGGAGTGAGAAACTGAATCAAAGCTCTGCAGAGAATCCCCGGAGACCGAAACCCTAGCCGTCGAGCTCTCTCTCTTTCTCTCTTGCGCCGTCTCTCTCTCTTCTCTCTCTCTCTCCTCCGTGCCGCTGCACTCTCTCTCTCTCCTTGCCGGCACCGTGTGGTGGTGGTGGTGACCGGATCTCAACCTTCTCTTATCCTTATTTCTAGATCCAGATCTAGGCTAAGGTGGAGTGTCTTGAACCCATCTTGTTCTCACGTACTGTATACTCCTCTATGTTGGAGTTAGGTTTGATTAGACCCTGTTTGAGAGCTAGGATGATAGAACATGGTTATTACTAGGTTGATAGATGAATGGATCATGATGCATAAGAATCCTCATACTGTTAAATGGGACTTAATGAACTGTCTTGTGTTGTTGTGGTGATGATTGATTGGTAATTGATACTTGTATGTTTGGATGTGTAGTCCCATGATTGGTTTGTGATTAAAGCTAGGATGCTAGAAAGAAGTGAATGTTAAGTTGATAGTTGAGAATTGATGGTTAAGGTTATTGAGTGAAACCTGAGTGTGATGTGTATTGTGTGTGATCCGTGGAATGTAACTACTGTGGCAAGATAGGACATAGATCCGTGGAGTGTCGCAGGAAGGCTATGGGGAAAATCAAGCCAACTTGACTTAAGCTGATCTGTGTGCTGTGGTCACAGAAGCTAACATAGTTGAAGGAAACCCAAAAATATGGTGGTACGACACATGTGCCACTACACACATCTGTATTGACAGAGAGATGTTCAATACCTATCAGAAATGTAAGTTTGATGATCAAGTGAAGATGGAAAACGTCTCCCAGTCCAAGATCAAAGGTATTGGAAAAGTTGTGCTGAAGATGACTTCAGGCATGGAGGTCACTCTCACCAATGTATGATACCACTCAAATTACTCTAAGGAGTGATTTATACTCTCAAATAAGAGGTCGAGTTGTAGTACTTAGGGACTGAATTCACAGGGAGCTAGGAAACCTAAAAAATCTAATATGATTTGTTAAGCTAGATGGTTGCAGAGATTTAAATGTAAATTACAGTTTTATATTGAACAAGTGTTTGTACAATAGATTGATTGAGGGTTTGGTGCTTAAAAAGAAAATAGTCAGACTTAGGGTTTTTATTCAAAAACTTGGGGTTATAATCCTACAAATGCCTAATGAGTTGCAGCATGATAATGTAAAGCTCAACTACTTAGTTAACAAGTCCATCAGCATTCACAATGTTTGGACTTGTCTATTAACTAGATCTAATGATCTCAACTATCGTATGTCGATCAATAGAAAGTGTCTTCGCTCCGTCGTTCGATTATTCAATAATGATATCGATCGACGCGCTTCTAGTTAAGCTTTATGCGCGGGTTGAATGAATGCTTACTAAGCTCACTAGATCAGCTCTCGCATTACTCATATCAAGAAACTTAGCTCAATTAGAATGTTTTCAGGATGAGAATGTAGCTCTCGCTTTTATCTATCAATGCTAGGGCAAGTTCTAGGTAGCTAATATAGAGACAAAATTAATGACAATCCTAATGATAATTACTACAACTGAGCAATCTATAGTTGGGGTTAATCCCTCATAACTTATTTAAACCCTAAAATCTAACAATGGAACTACTCAGACATGGCTAAGCAATTCATAACATCAATTAGGTAAGAAACTTCATTAGAATAGTAAATAGATATTAATGGAGTTCCAATAACAAATTATTACTTTGGATCTTCTCTCCAATCTACCAAAATCCTAGAAAACCTTGCTGTAAAAATAATAAAACAAGAAAATCACACTTTGCCTCTAACATGGTGGCAAAGCTTATGCAGTTAGTTAAAACGTCAGGGGATCTTGTAATTGGTGAGCTTTTTAACTGACAAACTGCCGTTCCTTTGCGGACGGGGATCATCGAAGATAAGCCCATCGCCGGCTCATATCCACAGGTCGAGGCAAGCAAGCCCTGAGGTGAT
>NW_026014124.1:0-7005 GCF_020379485.1 Brassica napus | reverse complement strand
CTATATTGAGGAGCAGAAGTCTTTGTTCAAACTTTTTTATATATTCTTTTTTTTTTTTTCTTTGGAGTACAATATTTTTTTTTTTTTAGTGGGTGTTATTTTTTTATTATTTATTTATTTTTTTATATTTTGTTATCAAAAATCTGGTGGTGGACAACTAGATCTGCTTAACTTGGATACATCATTTAAGGTTAAGACAGATCATCCTTATGCATTAAATTGGAATTTCTTATGTTTCAAACACTATGCTGATATTTCTGATTCTTTCTTTGACTATGACTGCAGACATGATCACTCAACACCACTTCTGTTTCCCAGGCCACATGTATGCTTACTTTGTTTTGTGTAGACACTAGAGACAATCGAATTCCGTGGTACTAAAAGAGGTCTTTTAGGCAGAATGACTCACGGTTTGATCACCACAAGGACAACGAGTGTTCTTGAAGAATGGTCTAATAGGTACAAAAACTTTAGAAACAATCCAACTGTCTTAATAAACCATACACAGAGTGATGATCTTATTTGTTTTCTGCAGATATTTTGAGTATCTTCGGGATAGTTTACTGAATTTGAACGACTTCTCTTGGTTTTGATTTTCTTCGGCAGGAAGGAGCGGAACAGACTTGCAACGGTCTGCTGGTAACCTTGCTACATGAGACTACACTGCAGCAGTAGGGAAAATCACAGAGGCTCATTCAGATTTGTGATGGGATTCATCTCGGTTAATCCTGCGCTTCGGAAATGGGAGATGTGATCCGTCTATGATGCACTTGGTCAAAAATATAACACTCCACACTCTGTGAGTCTCTCGCTCCTAGCCTTAACATTCATAGTTAGTACCTTGTGTGGTATCTCAGGAAAGTATTGGTTTTATGTATGCTTCTTGACCTTCAGGAATTTTTGATTTGAGGAACCTTTCTTTTGCGTGGTGTTCCATATTTTGTAAGATTATCCCCAAATGCTAATACATCACAACACCACCTAGCACCGTGTGGATCAAGACTTGCTATCAAAAAGCTATTCAAGATTGAATGGGAAAAAAGATTTTGATCAGTTGGGCTTTTGTTTTTGTGTGTGTTATGGTTATCTGTATTCATGTTTATTACTGTCACAAGCAGGCTATATAGTTTCTGTAAAACCTATTATTATTTATCGAAAACTTGCTTTAATGTTACAAAGAATACATATACGTGTTGTAGTTAAACTTACACATCTTACAGATGAGTTGTGTTTAGCTTTATTTTTATGTTTTATGTAAGCTTATGTATGTTATAAGATATACTCGAATTTAATTATATATGCAGGTGTGCATTTTTTTTTAATTGACAATATTTATCAAAGTTCTATAAATCGCTAGGCGGCGGTAACTAGACGCTTTATAGAGGACTAACGACTAGGCGGATTATTCGGAGCCTAGGTGAGACCTAAACGTTAGCAAATTATTGATTTTTTTTTATATATTTATACATTTATATGACATATTTTAGCTTTTAAGTTTAATTATAAAATTATTGAGATGAATTATCAAAATAGATAACACAAAAACAGAAGAAATTAGACAAATTGTAGATATTTAATATTATTATTGCTTCATTTAACATAATGGACAATTTTAGATCGATTTTAACCCATTTTTAACCGATTTAAACAGTTTAAAACCAATTTGAATCATATAAATCGGTATAAATCGGATTTAAAGAAATCGTTTCGAATAGGACTGAGTTGGCGGCGCCTAGGCCCCTACGACCAGTTGAAAAAATTCCTAGACCGATTTTTATAACCTTGATATTTATAAAATAAAATGAGCAATATTTAAAGTAGTAATATTTTACGTTAAAATAATTAGTTTTTATCTATTAAATTCAAGCATTTTCATATTATATTTCTTATATAATAATTAGAACTAAACCTATAGACATTATTAGATATAATATTATAAAAGTTAAGGAAAAAATCAATATACGAAACAAAATATCACACCTATAAGAAAAAATCAACAAAAAAAAAATAACAACTCCAACCTACTTTTGTTATCTTTATTATTTAGTCATGTTACTATAATAAATTTTGGTTTTTAAATGTAAAGTAATTTTAAATTATTATTACTTTGGGTTTTACTAAAACAACAAATGATACTACGCTAACAACAAATGATATTAAATTATCAATTGAAAATTTCTACTACCAATATTCCATAAACTCTATATATTTGAAAAATATGCATATGTCATGAATACTTTCTCAAATATAAGAATCTGAAGTGGTTTAAAAAAAGAATTAAAAGTGTGTGTTTCTATGACAAAAATATATAATACAAACCCGTTTATTATGATTGTAAATATAATAATAAAAAAATTGACTTTACTCCAATATTATGTTTAGTTCTTATAAAAAGGAAATGCCCCTTACCCTAAAATCCTAAACTATATACTTTTAAACAAAAAAAAAAACAATATTATATCTTATATTTACATTTAATTTATAAAATTATGATTAATTAAAAATAATTTTAAATAATAACAATTATATTACAATTAACACTAAAAAAATCACGAAATAAAATAACAACAAAATTACCTTCTCTATTTTTAGTTTCATATAGCTAAAATTTATATAATGGAAAAAATTTAAAACTAAAATTATCCATTTTTCAACTGGCTAAAATTATCCATTTATATTAATAATTTAAGCACAAACAGTAAACAAAAAATCAGTTAAAATCGTCAAACAATAACTTTTAAAATAAAATAAAATACTATATTTCTTTCTTACAAAATTTCATTCACATATTCCACAAAAATTAAAATATGATTTAAAATTCATGTTTATCCCTAATAATTACTTCTGTTTAGCTAATATTCATTGAGATATTAAAGTATTTTTAATATCACAATCATTTACAATAAAATACTAAGGTTAAAATAGTATAACCTTTAACTTATATTGAAATTAGAAAATGACACAATTGTGTAATAAGAAGAATAAATTGTGGAAGTCCCTTAGTCCAATGGTTTGACTAATGGTCCATTAATGCTTCTACACCAGCAGGTCCATGTTTTAATTCCCGGAGAAAACGATTTATAAACAATTATGCAGGCTACGGAGGAAAGCTTACAAAGAATCTTCAACATGGTGCAAGTAAGTAGGCGTGGTCTTCGTAGGACGGCTCAGGTGATGCATTTAGGCGTAGATCTTATAAGGCAGGTAGTATTATCGGTTGTCGGATCGTCTATGTAATATTTCTCATAATTGTAATATCATAATAAATCAGCGTTAAAATATATAGATAATATATATATATATATATATATATATATATACACATGCATGCCATTGATGAAACAAAATTTACATACACATGTAAATTGGATATGTAATCATAAAATTTATTAGGTTCAAACATAATACTCAAAATCTTAATTAACTCTTAAATTATCAACAACTTCAAAGGAAAGATAAGTGTTAAGTTCAATACATGAGTTAGAACTACACCTTCTATCTACAGCTGAGAAAATATAATCAAGGAAACACAGCTAAAAATAACTTCACGACATCATCTGTGCTGTTTTTGTATTCTAAACTCAGTTTTGATATTTTAGTAAAAATAAAAAAAATTATTACAAAAAATGCGCAAAAAAAAATATATGCAACATTCGAACAACAAAAAAAGCAGAGCATATCTACCCTCATATACTATGCCCTACATAATACATAGCTTATATACATAAAAAATCTGCAATTTTTTATTTTCACACCACAAATTTATTGTAAAATTTAAAAACAATTATCCGCGCGTAGCGCGGAACGAAAAACGATCTAGTAATAATAAATATAAGCGATATTTGTTAATCAGGTGAAAAGGAAATTTTACTCGGTAATACAGGAACTTCTCGTTGCTTTAGAGTCTTCAAGGTCTCTCAACCTTTTAAATATTTTTAATTCATTTTATATTTTAAATGATCAAAAGAAAAATAATTCATACATAACTATCTTTTTTTTGGTTAATTCTTACACAACTATTATTTAGTCTCATAGCTCAGGGAGAAAAAAAAAATACAAAGGCCTATAATAGTCCAATCTGACAACTCTTTGTTTGAATATGCTTCATAGATCTTCCTATTTAGAAAGAGCATGAATCACTTGGATCTATTAAACAAAGGACAAAGGACAATAGTAAAACGTCTTTATCAAGATAAAATGATTATAGTTTAAGTTACGTCGGGAAGAATTGAAAATGGTCTGGATATCGATTTAGAAGATGTACGGGTTGCAGATCGAGAACCCTCTTAATCATTCAAAATAATATAAAATACATATAACTACTTTCTCATTTTTCGAAATCGAAATTATTGTGATAAAACAGATGGTGCTTCGGAGTAAGAGAATAAAATATAAATATGAAAATATGTTAAATTTTTTAGAAATTGCAAGTACTCCCTTGTAATCTCCCTGGAAATTCCATATATCCAACCAATCTTTAATAACCTAATGTTTGTATATCACTTTTTTGTTTACATTGTGATAAGTCTTTTGATCAATTCAGTTTTTGACACAGGAAGATGGTAAATCTTGGATGTAGTTTGTATCATCTTGTTAAAACTACATGTAGTGAATTTTAATCAGTTAAATATGATGTCGATGAAGAGTCTAAGATGTTGTGATGTTTTTGTTCTCACTTAGGTTTACTCTAATCTAGTTTGATGTGCAACTTCAAATGTATAAATAAATGTTACAAAACTTTCAACTACAAATGTTTAAGTTCTTTGCCAAATTTTTGATCCTATATTAAGCTAGAGAGTTTGGCCAATATGATTCTCCATCTCAAGGGGAATAGAAGCTAGTTGCTTGGGCTGGCTAAATGGTTGGCCTTCCTACAATACTTTAGACCATCTCTAATGGCTTACTCTATTTTTACTATAAATAGAGTAATTCTATAATAGAGTTTGAATTTGTTCAAATAGTACTTTGTTTTAGAGTAGAAAATAGAGTGATGAACAAAAAAAAAAAACAAATTATTATATATTTGGAGTAAACCTATTTTTCACTCTATCATAGAGCGAAAAATAGTTTACCATTGGAGCATTTTTCACGCTAAACTCTATTTTAGAATGAAAAATATAGTGATGTTGAAGATGTTCTTAGTTTTGTTATGTGAATAAAACAGATAAATTGAAACTTCAACTATATGAATTGCGTAGCTGTAACTTCTGTTGATTAGAATAATTTTTGGTTGATTTGATTTTGTTTATCAAAAAAGAATCACATTAACTTCCATTAATGGCTATTTGGCCAATCAAACACCAACTTTATTTTTTTATCTCAAGGTAACTTTATGACTTACAGGCAAAACAGCCAAACCCGTGCGACACTGTCTGTAAGTCGTCGCCTTCCTTCCTCCTCTAATAGTTTAAACTCTCTCGTCTCGATCCAGATCCAACTCTCTTCTCCGATCTATTCACACCATCTCTTCGAATCAAAACAATGTCCTCCTCCCGATCCGATTCCAGCAAGCCGTACTACGCGACGAGCAGCCTCGTCATCGGCTACGCCCTCTGCTCCAGCCTCCTCGCCGTCATCACAAGTTCGCAATCACCTACTTCAACTACCCCGGCCTCCTCACCGCCCTCCAGTACCTAACCTCCGCCGTCGGCGTCTGGCTCCTCGGCAAGCTAGGGTTCCTCCACCACGACGCCTTCGCCTGGGACACCGCCCAAGAAGTTCCTCCCCGCCTCCCTCGTCTTTACCTCGCGATCTTCACCAACACCAACCTCCTCCGTCACGCCAACGTCGATACCTTCATCGTCTTCCGATCCCTCACCCCGCTCCTCGTCGCCGTCGCCGACACCGTCTTCCGCGGCCAGCCGCGTCCCTCGAGGCTCACCTTCTTGTCTCTGCTGGTCATCCTCGCCGGCGCGTTGGCTACGTCGCTAACGACTCGGCTTTTACCCTCACCGCTTATTCCTGGGCCTTGGCTTACCTCGTCACCATCACCACCGAATGGTTTACATTAAGCATATGGTTTCCACTCTCGAGCTGAACACTTGGGGGGTTGGTTATTACAACAACCTCTTGTCCCTGATGATCCGCCCCTGTTCTGGTTCCTCACCGGGGAACACAAGGAGGTTTTCACGGCCGTGAATGCTAACGGAGGCGATGTGTTCGAGCCCGTTGCGTTCTTCGCTGTGGCGCTGTCGTGTGTGTTTGGTTTCCTTATTAGCTTCTTCGGTTTGCTGCTAGGAAAGCCATCTCCGCAACTGCTTTCACGGTGACGGTGTTGTGAACAAGTTCTTGACGGTTGTGATTAACGTTGTGATTTGGGATAAGCATGCGACCCTTTTGGGTTGGTTTGTTTGCTTGTTACCATCTGTGGAGGTGTTGGTTATCAGCAGTCTGTGACCGTGGGCTAAGAAGCCGACCAATGGTCCGTCTAAAGCGTCGAACAATGCCGACAAGGGTGATGATGATGGGTTGATGCAGTTGATTCGGGGAAAGTAGCTACTAATGTATGAGAGAGGTTCCATTGTTTGCACCCTTAAAAAAAAAAGAGGTTCTAGCATTTGATTTTCAAATTGAGAAGTTTCGTTCTTCTATTGGTTTCTGGCTTCTATAGTATCAATTTTGTAAACATGTTTCACTCTCATCTCATTCTTCTCTACCCATTATTATACAAGATCAGTTTTATCTTCCTTCTATGCATTATAAGATTTCAGAGATGTCGGGTCTTTGATACTTGTTGTTGATGAAAAAAAATGCGAAACAACAGTTACACCGTCCCATCCGCTATTCGAGTTAATCAGCAATAAATGGATTGTAGTTGGAGTCTTGATAGATTGGTCGTTCGTAGTGGTATACAAACATTCTAACCTTTTGGGTGAATTTTTTCTTTGAAAACGATTTGGGTTTAATAAGGCCTTGTATCATTTCCATTTTGGGCTTTCAGTAATAAAACAAGTAAGGCGACCGGCACAAACGAGAGGATCCACTCAACGCAATGGAGGAGGGAAC
>NW_026014123.1:10000-25811 GCF_020379485.1 Brassica napus | reverse complement strand
TAGAAACAAACCTTTCCCCGCAGTCCCGACGCTAGGCTCGACCCACCTCGCTGTGAAGTCTCCCCGTCACCGCTCTTGGCAAGTTTCCTCCTCCGACTCTTAGGCTGAGTAGCCAGGACAGCGCTAGGAGCACGCAATGCCAGAACGATTTCTTTTCTGGCTGGAGCGGAGGCATAGAGTCAGCGGCTTTCTCTTTGTCCTCGACGAGGATCGGAGACGTGGAAGATCCCGCAGGTAGGACTTGCGGGAGAGGAGCCGCGACGTCGGTCCCATGACACGGGGCAACGACCTGCGCGGAAGAAGACGGAAACTCGGAGCCAGTTTGAGCTAGTCTTTCTCGGCTTGACGACGAACTACTTTCTCTCGGAAAGAAAGATGACCGGCAACACAAGCCGGCACTTCCGCGGAGAAGTTGGAATCGGAGCCGGAGAAGTGGCCTCACCCATCTCGACGTCGGAATCTTTCTTATCACCTTGGGAGGAAGACATGTTGAGAGAAAAGTTATGAAACAGAGAGGTTTTTGAAGGAATGAAGGAGGGAAGGTGTGAAGAAAATGAATGACAAGAGCTCACTACTTATAGAAGTATGGGTTCGGAATGTCGTCTCGACAACTTTTTTCCGCGGAATTTTAAATGTAAATTTCGTCCAATACACTTAACCTTGTCAAAGTCATCTATCCGCCGCTAGAGTCACAACTCTAACGGGGGGGGGGGCTAACTGTTGGGGTCAAAAAGTTACGACAAATTTAACATTCAAAACGTCGAGAGGAAAATAAGAATTTCTCCGAAGAGTATTTTTCGAAATAGACTCTTTCTTACGAAAAAGCTTTACGGAAGAAAGAATCGAGATGTCCGACGAAAAAGCTCGAAACAGGTCGCTACGTAGCGACCGAGCGATCGTCCGCTCGGTCGCACGTAGCGACCAAGCTCAGCCAAGCTAGTAGCGACGAGCGATCGTCCCGCCTGTCTACGTAGCGACCGAGCTCGAGCTGGTCGCTACGTAGCGACGAGCACTCGTCTCAGTCGCTACGTAGCGACCGGGCTCGAGCCATAGTTCGGTCGCTACGTAGCGACCGAGCGCTCGTCCACGCTCGGTCGCTACGTAGCGACCGAGCTCAAGCCAAAGCTTGGTCGCTACGTAGCGACCGAGCACTCGTCTCACTCGGTCGCTACGTAGCGACCGAGCACTCGTCTCACTCGGTCGCTACGTAGCGACCGGGCTCGAGCCAAAGTTCGGTCTCTGTGTAGCGATTGAACCTTTCCGAATATCGATACGACACCAGTCCATGCATTCTCGTCAAACCTTCGAATGCTATCTCCCGAAGACCGTTGCAAGCTCAGTCCATGTTTCCCGCTATTCTAATTCATCGATCAAACTTCGCGGATTAGAAACCGCGGAAAACTCGTAGTAAACGTGTCGAGTCGGAAGACGGCCCAAAGGGACCTAAAACACGATTCGAAGCCAATCCTACGATTTCCTAACCAAAAGCCCGTAAACCACAGCATGGTTTACGCTTGGCCCACAAGGAAGGATAAATGTCAAGTTTCCGCGGATAAATACGGAAGTTTTGAAGATAATTATGAAGATCGGGAAAAATGGAATATCTCCATTTTTATGCTATGACGGCTTAAGGGCAGAAGAGTAAAAGCGTAAACCAACCTTGGAGCTAGTATATAAGGAGTCCTAGACGAGGAGCAGAGGGGAGAACTTTTTCAGAGAAAACTTAGCACTTAGAGCAATTTAGGCAATTTTCCGTTTTTGTTATTTCGAGCTGCGACTCAATTAGGTTTAGCCGTCTTAGGGTTGCTAGAACTAGGAATCTCGCCGACAGCTCTCGAGCCCAGGCTTATACCTTGTTGTAACGCTCATACGCAGATTCGGAATAAGATCTACTTTGCTCTCTTTTCGATTTCTTATTTTTATCGTTGTTATTCTCGTGTTCTGATTGCTTGACTTGTGGTAATTAACAGATATCCGGGTCCTCTGGGAAACTAGGGTTTTCTTAGTTTCCTTATTTAAACGGAAATCGACAGTGTGAATTTCGGTTCCCACAAGATCCCAGACAGATCAACAGAATTGCTGTGCTCCATAGTTGTAGTTGTGGTAAAAAAATACTTCACAACCCTGTCTATGCATCCGATTCACTTGGACTGCTGACACCCCTTCTTTCCTTAGAGCCGGACTCAGACTCAGACTTTGGTACTGGATCGGGTGAGGTCCAGTCTCCAATTGCACACGAACTTGGTGGCAATCGAGAGTGGCCCAATACTTTCCCAAAGAGATTCATGCATAGGATCATCTCATGATTCTGTAGGCGCGTGGATATTTTTCTCAATCAGATCTACAGGCAGATTTCTCTATTGGATCATCACCGGGATATTTTTCCTGAGCCCTAGTGAATGCATTATTTGCCCACCGGCTGCCCTCACTAGTCTCGAATCATCCCAGAACTCAGACAGAACAGACTCTTTCCGACCAGTCCCGGACTCACAAAACTATGTGTAGCCTCTGTGTCGAAAAGTATGTGTGTTTCCACACCACAAATCCACTTGTGGAAAATATCTCAGTTCATGACCAAACCACAAAGAACGTCCCATAACATCCCTCATGACGTCGCCAATCACTTAATACTTCCACTACCATTAGGTACCTAGATGAGTAGGATTTCGGTTCGATCACATATTTGGAAAACGTCCCATACCATTCTCCAAAGCGTCTTACTATTGACAATGCTCACACCATTCACAACAGCAATTATAATATACTACAATCCCCATCATACTAAGATACTTAACATCATGTTCTTCCAATGATTGGAACGAACACCCTGAGTTTCCTCATTCTTTCTTTGGATGGATTCAGATTGGAATTGATTCATTCCATCTGACTCGATTAATGGAAACCTACCTTGACTTATACCGAGTCCTAACTGATCCATCTGATCAGAAGTCCCCTCGTGTACTGGTCATCTAGTGTCTCCCTTGAGTCAGATTTTAATATTGCATATGCTTTACTTATTATGAACGACCATCAAGGGATAACACTTTACTTCAGTAGAATGCTGCACGTTTATTTCAACCCAAGCCACTCTCTGGTCCATGTTACTTCCCTTTTTCAGGTCATCCATAAACAAGTCTTGCATTGCTTCCATCCCTTCCAACCCGTCTATTACTTCTAAATACTAGATCTACCAACCTTTCTGTTTTTAGGTTCTTGCCCTTGGAAAACGTATCTTGGCTAAGCCGGTTCATCTTAGAATTCCCACATTCACAAGCATGATACCCTAGCTTTCCTCAACTCTTTCTTGGCTCACCCAAACTAAGGTTTCATAGTCATCATAGTTTTGGAAATAATTTCGGTATGAAACTCATAATCGTTGTCCTAAACAGGATCAAGCATGCTCTGATACCAACTTGTAATAGCCCGATCCGGCCGACAAGACCGTGGTCGAAGCCTTACATCGCTCGGTCCACTTCCTGGCCGAACCTCTTAATTTTTGCCCTTTATTTATAATATCGCCTAAAGGCAAGGGCTAACTTAAACCTTATCTAAAGTATTCCCTAGTCATTAATAGGTTAGATCCTTTCAACAGATACGCAGCGGATTATTCTCTAGTTAACCATTGGTCTAAAACAAATCTAACACTTGTCTGGTCGAATCACCTTAGCCTTGGTCAGCTTACTCAACTACCAATTAGCTTAAAGGTCAATCCTAAACCCAAACCAAGCCATACGATTCTGAAGTTCCATTCCCCTAAACCATTCTATCTAGATCTACATAAGTAAATGCTAGATCATACCTTTGCCACATCTATGGAGCTTATTAGCTCATCGGTCCCCCATTGACTCAAATTTCTCTTGCTTGACAGCTGAACCCCGATCACTCAATGATCTTACTTAAGGTCCTTATCGTGACTCCTGCATCAAACAACTCCCATAGGTACTTAGTCATTAAACCAACCATCCCCACATACATAAATAACCTTTGAGAAGTCTTTGAAAGGATAAGGGTTTGCATATGGCCTTTCTCGGCTCATGCACAATCCGAAATCCTTTTGCCTTATAGGCAATAGTACCAAGTCCATCTTCTGGACCGACAAAGCTCATTAGATCCTAAGTCAATCAACCAACCATCCTCACATGACTTGGAACCGATGAGTCTTCATCTGGCCTGACCGGCCTTGGGACTTCACCCAGACAACATATATGATTTGTTCATACCAACCGATGCATTAATTAATCAGGTTAGGACTGACACCTTGAACCATCATTCAGAGGTAAGGTCGTCCATACTCAATCATGATCAGATCTTACACGGCCTTCCTTGAAACACTTAGGCTCAGTATCTATGGTCTACGACACATAGTACTAGCCACACACTTCGTCATGACTCTTAGCCAATCTCGAAGCTATTAACACCAACGTTGATATCTAGAAGCATCACATCAATACTCTTACTCCAGCAACGTGACTATCCATACTAGTGTTCGGCCATTGAACCATTGTCATGAAACATGATCCGACCACTAGACTTGATAAGCCATCGTCCATTTAGCATGTACTGATATAACCGGCCTTCCATTGCCATCATGTGGGTCTATGCCCTACATGAGGCATATGGTGCCTATCTTACTCACCAACCAAAGGTTTATCGTAAGATATCCCACTTAGCCTTTGCGGCCAGAACCTTCATCCATTGACCATGGATTATGGTTCATACATCAATCATGTTGTACGGATTGCACTAGCCTTAAGGCCTTCGCTATTTCCTTACACTCATGTATTGACCTGTAGGACAACCTATTGCCATCATGTGGGTCCACGCCCAACATAATGCATTTGGTGTCCTTGTGACCATTGAACCACTCGTACCCTTTTCGATCCCGTTCCGTTCGTACCCTTTCAATCCCAACCCGTTTGTATCCTTTCGGTCACGAACCGTTCACATCCGATGGATCATGATACGTTCGAACCTCTTGGATCACGACACGTTCGTACCTCTTGGATCACGACACGTTCGTACCTCTTGGATCACGACATGATCTTTGGCAACACGCAACCTTGGATCACGATGCACCCTTTGGTCCTCGTGTCCTCAAATCCATTGTACATGTATCAAAAGCGAATAAATCAGATACAAAGGATTTAAAATTCATGGAAAATTCAATGAATGAAAAGTTTGGACAGAAACTTCTTTGGATGTTTGAACTCGTTTCCCTCAGGTATGTGCGGTTTCATGTTCCACGAACACAAGTCCTTAGGCATTCACCAGGGCTTGCTCTCCTTGGAAACTGATCATGCTTATCATGTTCATTCAAAACAACTAGAGAAACCACATCAAATCTGCGAAAGAAATAATCAAAGGGTTTCTCTATCCTCATCATGAATGAAATCAAATTGATTTTTTGGCCTAAGCAATTTTGGTTCATTCCTTTTCTTAAACCAAATATCTTTCAAACCACAGCTCAATGAAAACAATTCAAGAAAATGTTTAAGCAAACCGTTTTTCAACCAAGTAAGATTTGTTTTTGCTCAGAAATTCTCGGTTTTAAAACATTTTCAAGATGAGCAGAGACAATCAACCCATGATCCTTACAGTGCTTTTGGTTTGGACAGGAGGTTGACTGAGGAAAGACCTTTGGTTCATTGAGGATCGGTTTTGGCTTAGGCCGCTCCTTTCTTGAGCCTCAATCTCCTTTAGAAGTCTGGTACTCGAGGATAGACAGACTGGAGAATCTCCGGTTTGGAAAATTCATAACTCCTTCCTCCGTGATGCTTTTCAAGTGATTCCAATCCTCAGTGAATCCTTGGTGAGTTGGATTTCCTTTGAAATTGAATTCATGACAAAAGACCTTCTGAATGTTGAGATATCCGTTTTTGACTGAACCCCTGTTGCTGGTATCTCCAAGGTAGCCGGTTTGAACAAAGCTTCTCCAAATCTCAGGCTGTTGGGCACGGTCAATGCTTTCATTTCTCAGAGGATCAACCTGTCTTTCCTGGATACTCAAACAAACAAGTGCGCTTGAAGTTCAAAAGACAAAGGGGCAGGAGTTGTGTCGGGATCAAAGCAAAGATGGCTCTCCATAGCGATGGATGTTATGTTTGTTGCTTCTTCATCAAAGACTGGACCAGGTTCATCCTCCTCATCAAAGATAGGATCTTGATCTTCATCAAAAAATATCCTAGTGTCAAGACATGGTCCTTGATGTGGTAAATCTAGTGGCTCTTCCTCCAAAACCTGTGGAGAGAAAACAAGACTACTCGGATGCTCCGGTTGCAAAATGGTTAGTTCTACAATTGCATGTTCAATATCAGTTGCAAAATCAGGTTCAAGAGAAGGAAGATCACAATTTTTCTCACAAGAAAACAAGCTTTCAATTGGCTCTTCATCATATTCATCATAGATGGGTAAAGAATCTGAAAAATCTTTCAACTCCTCAACATGGATTTCAGATTTACCTTTGGATTTCTTGCTGATGAATAAGGATGGCTCAGCTACAGGTGCACGTGTGGATATGCTCTTCTTATGGGTCTGGTTGACGTCCTTGAGGGTTTTCACCACTTCCTCCACAAAGTTACCACAAAACTCTTGGACATCAAACTGAAGCAAACATCTCTTTGGATCAGCTTCACCTTGGGACGACTTGAAAGGTTCATTGCACCTCCTGTTTGGCATATCTTGCACACTAACAAACTCATCAAAATTATTCAAAGAATATTTAAATGAAGATTGAGAGATAGTTTGTTGTGGGGATTTCTCCTTGCTACTTTCCCTTTGAAGACCAAACATCATAACCTGAAAATCTCAACACAAAATTAGAAAATAAAACCTCACTCTCTCAAGTGTTTAATCTCACCCACTCAAGTGTTTCTCTCAGATTTAGGTGATCACACACAAGTTTCTACTCAATTTTCTAAGAAGAACACATCAAAGAATCCCAATGGACAAAATCCAAGCAAACACAAGATAATTTTAAAAGAGAGAAAGATAAGAGATTTTGGTTTTGGGAATCCGTTTTAACCACCTCAAAGGCTGGATTTCTCCTCAGCCAGCAGGCTTTCTCTTCCACCACCAATCCCCAAATGAAAAACTTTTTTTTTATAGATAGAGGATGGTAATGAGGGGTCCGGATTCAAGATGGATAGAAGAAGAAGTGTTTATGATTTAGAAATGGAAGATGAGAAAGATGAATGATTTAGAAGATACCAAACGAGCGGCTCTGATACCACTTGAAGGACCCTAAGATCGGCTCACTCAAATGGATCAGATTTGGATATGAACTCCGGATGGAGAACTGGATGGACTGAAGGGTCGCACGAAGGTTGCGGAAAGGCCTTCGATATTCCCGACTCCAAATGGTGCTTGATATCAATCACAAGACCACCAAGTGAAGGATATCTGGTCGTTGCTTGATATGACTCACAAAACCAACGATTTGAGGAAGTGTTTACTTGGATATGACTCACCAAGAAACTAAGAACAAGTTCTAAACGAAGAACAAAGAGTTTAACTCAAACTTTAGACAAAATCGATTTCTGATTTATTAAAATGAAAGAGTTTCATACTTATAAAGTTTTGTAGATCTAGGAATTAAATAGAAAAGTAGATCTAGATCTAGATCTAGTCATTAAACAAAATAAAGACAGATTATTAAATGTGACTGATCGGCTTCTGTCCAGGTTCGTTGTATCCTGAAGCAGGGACCGCGGTAAGGAGAAGGACGGATGTGGGACTGTCCGTATGAGCCACCATGTCCGGATCATGAACCAGACTGGACCAAGTGTGTCCTATGTCTTCAGAAAGGTGAAGGATCCTTGCCTTAGTGAAACTTGGCTCATCAAAGTGCGTGAACTGATCAAAAGGGTAGATCAGTCCATCAGTATGGGCCAATCGAGCCAAAACAGAGAAGTCTCGATCATTTTGTGAAACCTCATGATCCAAGTCAAGTCTGGCATGATCTTTCTCAAGTCTGAGATGATCTTTCTCAAGTCTGGCATGATCTTTCTCAAGTCTGGCATGATCCAAGTCAAGTCTGGCACGGTGAAAAACATGAACCCCGGTTGAAATGTTCAGAACGTCTTGAACTCCATGCTGAGCTGGTTCCACGTAATGATCCGTGGACTGTGGCACATCAACGAGTTCCAAAGGTTGTGAGTTGCCAAAGGGTGTAAGTAACCAAGCGTTACGGACGACAAGAGGTACGAGGACCAATAGGTACCAAGGACCGAAGGGGTGCATGTTCCAAGCGGTGCCTGTTGAGACAGGTCGTGTCCGTTCCTTAGGGATCAGACCATGTCTTATCCGTCGAGACAAGTACACGGTTCGTCTAAGCCAGGGTAAGAGTCGCAAGGTCCGATCGGCCATTTGGCCTACTCGGATTGGGTGTGAGGCTTACTCGGCCGTTGGATCCAGGCCCAAGGCCGGATCAGGTAAGAAAGTCCGTTGGGCCATTGAGCCGGACTTCATCTAGGCCGGTCGCACCTAGATTCTATCCGGATGGACGGATTGGTCTTCGGGACGATCCGGACTGTTCGTGTGTTCTGTTTATCTATCCTGGACTGTCTATCTGATTCTAAGTCAAGGGGTGGTTGGTTGAATGACTTAGGATTCGGTAGGCAGGGTTTATATATTTTTATAAGTATATTGTCCGAGGTTTATCTATGTTCTAGGAACCAAGCCAAGCATTGTAGAATCGACCAGTTCTATTTTCGGTTATGATTAATGCTTATCTGGTTGTGGTTTCAGGAACTAAGGATGGTTCTGGTCAAGCCAAGGAGCCGTGAAGGCCCGGTCAGTGAGAGGCTGTGTAACGTATGGTTAGATGATGCTAGGGATGAACTAGTGATTGTCTATGAAACGATTAAGAAGTTGTGTATCAGATCTCCATGTTTCTAAGTAATACATTTTACACATTTATATTCCGCTGTGCTATCTGTTCAATTGTTTTAGAACCTTGGATTCGAACATGACTTAGTAAATGAAAGACATAAAATGAATCAAGCAAGGGATTGATTAAGTAGAAAATGGGCCCAGTTTCGTCGAGAGGCCGGATTCGGGTGTTACAGACCTGGACGGGATTCCGCTGGTTAAAGAGTTTGAGGATGTGTTTCGGGCACTACAGGGCATTCCCCCTAATAGGGCTGGCCCATTCATAATAGAACTAGAACCAAGGACGGCCCCAATGTCCAAAAGTCCATATCGTATGGCTCCGGTCGAGATGGCCGAGCTAAAGAAGCAACTGGAAGAGTTGTTGGACAAAGGGTTCATACGACCAAGTGTCTCGCCTTGGGGAGCACCAGTTCTTTTTGTGAAGAAAAAGGATGGTAGCTTAAGGCTGTGTATTGATTACCGAGGGTTGAATAGGGTTACTGTGAAGAACAAGTACTCATTACCCAGAATTGATGAGCTGTTGGATCAGCTCAAAGGGGCCAAATGGTTTTCCAAGATTGATTTAGCCTCAGGGTATCATCAGATCCCAATTGAGCCTAATGATATCAGGAAGACGGCGTTCCGGACCAGGTATGGGCACTATGAGTTTGTGGTTATGCCATTTGGTCTAACCAATGCACCAGCTGCATTCTTGGATGAATTTGTAATCATCTTCATAGATGACATACTTGTATATCTCAGGGCCGTACTAGGACGTTTGAGGGAACAGAAACTCTTTGCCAAACTAAGCAAGTGTAGTTTCTGGCAGAAGAGCATTGGGTTCCTCGGACACATTGTGTCTGATCAGGGCGTGTCAGTAGATCCAGAGAAGGTTCAGACTATACGAGATTGGCCGCAGCCTAGGAATGCTACTGAGGTTAGGAGTTTCCTAGGGCTGGCCAGCTACTACAGAAAGTATGTCAAGGGGTTTGCCAGTTTGGCTCAACCCATGACACGACTTACAGGCAAGGATGTGAAGTTTTCCTGGAATGAAGGGTGTGAGAAGGGTTTCTCAGCTCTAAAGGATATGCTGACGAATGCACCAATATTGGTATTGCCGGAGGCAGATCAACCTTATGTGGTCTATACGGATGCGTCCATCACTGGGTTGGGGTGTGTCCTAACTCAACATGGGAAGGTGATTGCTTATGCTTTGAGACAGCTGAGAAAGCACGAAGGGAATTATCCGACCCATGATCTAGAGATGGCGGCCGTGGTGTTTGCTTTGAAGATATGGAGATCGTATATGTACGGAGCCAAAGTCCAGATTCTCACTGATCATAAGAGCTTGAATTACATTTTCGCTCAGCCTGAGTTGAACTTGAGACAAATAAGATGGATGGAGTTTGTTGGTGATTATGATCTGGACATAGTATACCATCCAGGCAAGGCAACCTAGTGGCTGATGCCTTAAGCTGGAGACGGGCAGAGGTCTCGGCCGAAAGAGAAGTGGATGAACTATAAGGGATGGTTCGGTCATTACATCTAAATACCTTGGTTGGACATGATGAGCCATTGGGATTAGAGGCAGTGAATCAGGCCGATCTACTTACCAGGATACAGCAGGCCCAGAGTTTGGATGAGAACTTGCAGAAAGTGGCTCTTAACGACAAGACGGAGTATCAGATCACAAGCAACGGAACAATCTTGGTGAATGGCCGAGTAAGTGTTCCAAAAAGCAAGGAGCTTAAAGAAGAGATTATGATTCAGGCTCATAAGTCAAAGGTCGTGTGCTGACGGACACACACGGACAGCCATGGACATTATGTGTGTGCTGACGGACAGCCAAGGTATTCGTCTGACTTCTGGATGCTTAGTGATATCAGCAGTCCAAGTGGAACGGATGCTTGAGAAGGGTTGTGAGGCCTTTTTGGTCACAATCGCCACTAAGGAGGTTGTAGGGGCTGGTGACCCGGACGGGATTCCGCTGGTTATAGAGTTTGAGGATGTGTTTCGGGCACTACAGGGCATTCCCCCTGATAGGGCTGGCCGGTTCATAATAGAACTAGAACCAGGGACGGCCCCAATGTCCAAAAGTCCATATCATATGGCTCCGGTCGAGATGGCCGAGCTAAAGAAGCAACTGGAAGAGTTGTTGGACAAAGGGTTCATACGACCAAGTGTCTCGCCTTGGGGAGCACCAGTTCTTTTTGTGAAGAAAAAGGCTGGTAGCTTCAGGCTGTGTATTGATTACCGAGGGTTGAATAGGGTTACTGTGAAGAACAAGTACCCATTACCCAGAATTGATTAGCTGTTGCATCAGCTCAAAGGGGCCAAATGGTTTTCCAAGATTGATTTCGCCTAGTATCATCAGATCCCAATTGAGCCTAATGATATCAGGAAGACGGCGTTCCGGACCAGGTATGGCCACTATGAGTTTGTGGTTATGCCACTTGGTCTAACCAATGCACCAGCTGCATTCATGAAGAAGATGAATGGTATCTTTCGAGATTTCTTGGATGAATTTGTAATCATCTTCATAGATGACATACTTGTATATTCCAGAAACAAGGAAGACCATGAGAAGCATCTCAGGGACGTACTAGGACGTTTGAGGGAACAAAAACTCTTTGCCAAACTAAGCAAGTGTAGTTTCTGGCAGAAGAGCGTTGGGTTCCTCGGACACATTGTGTCTGATCAGGGCGTGTCAGTAGATCCGGAGAAGGTTCAGACTATACGAGATTGGCCACAGCCTAGGAATGCTACTGAGGTTAGGAGTTTCCTAGGGCTGGCCGGCTACTACAGAAAGTATGTCAAGGGGTTTGCCAGTTTGGCTCAACCCATGACACGACTTACAGGCAAGGATGTGAATTTTGCCTGGAATGAAGGGTGTGAGAAGTGTTTCTCAGCTCTAAAGGATATGCTGACGAATGCACCAATATTGGTATTGCCGGAGGGAGATCAACCTTATGTGGTCTATACGGATGCGTCCATCACTGGGTTGGGGTGCGTCCTGAAACATGGGAAGGTGATTGCTTATGCTTCGAGACTGCTGAGAAAGCATGAAGGGAATTATCCGATCCATGATCTAGAGATGGCGGCCGTGGTGTTTGCTTTGAAGATATAGAGATCGTATCTGTACGGAGCCAAAGTCCAGATTCTCACTGATCATAAGAGCTTGAAGTACATTTTCACTCAGCCTGAGTTGAACTTGAGACAAAGAAGATGGATTGAGTATGTTTCTGATTATGATCTGGACATATCATACCATCTAGAGAAGGCTAACCTATTGGCTGATGCCTTAAGCCGGAGAAGGGCAGAGGTCTCGGCCGAAAGAGAAGCGGATGAACTAGAAGGGATGGTTCGGTCACTACATCTAAATTCCTTGGTTGGACGTGATGAGCCATTGGGATCCGAGGAAGTGGATCAGGCCGATCTACTTACCAGGATACAGCAGGCCAAGAGTTTGGATGAGAACTTCCAAAAAGTGGCTCTTAATGATAAGACGGAGTATCAGATCACAAGCAACGAAACAATCTTGGTGAATGGCCGAGTAAGTGTTCCAAACAGCAAGGGGCTTAAAGAAGAGATTATGAGTCAGGCTCATAAGTCAAAGTTCTCAGTCCACCCCAGGCTGAATAAGATGTATAGGGATTTAAAAAGGTACTATCACTGGGTAAGGATGAAAACAGCCGAGTGGGTGGCGAGGTGTCCTACTTGCCAGCTTCTGAAGGCCGAACATCAAGTGCCCAATGGTATGCTCTAGAATCTCCCCATACCAAAGTGGAAGTGGGATCACATCACAATGGATTTTGTGACCGATTTTCCTACGACCAGGAACCAAAAGGATGCGGTTTGGGTGGTGGTTGACAGACTAACCAAGTCGGCCCACTTCTTACCAATGCAGAAAGGAGATGGAGTGGATCAGATCGTGAGGATTTACTTGGACGAGATAGTACGTCTGCATGGAGTGTCGGCTAGTATTGTCTCGGACAGAGACTCTAGGTTCACCTCTTACTTCTGGCAGGCTTTTCAAAAAGCCTTAGGAACAAGAATGAACATGAGCACAGCCTATCATCCTCAGACGGATGGGCAGTCAGAGAGGACAATCCAGACATTGGAGGACATGTTAAGGGCCGTGGTGTTGGATTGGGGCGACTCATGGGAAAAGCATCTACCCTTGGTCGAGTTTGCCTACAACAACAGTTTCCACACTAGCATTGGGATGTCACCTTATAAAGCACTGTATGGACGGCCTTGCAGGACGCGATTATGCTGGACCCAAGTGGGGGAGAGGAGCATGTTGGGTCTTGAGATAGTGGAAGAAACCACCGAGAAAATAAGGTTCTTAAAGGAGAAAATGAAAGAAGCACAGGATCGTCAAAAGAGTTATGCATATAGACGAAGGAAACATATTGAGTTTGAAGTTGAAGACTTGGTATATCTCAAGATGATCACATTCAAAGGGAGGGCTATAGTTTCTGGCAGAAGAAAACTAGACCCTAGGTACTTGGGTCCGTTCAGAATCATAGAAAGAGTTGGGGCTGTGGCTTATAAGTTGGAACTGCCACCAGCCATGGATGCGTTCCACAACATGTTTCATGTGTCCCAACTCCGAAAATGTTTGTCTGATCAGGACATAGTCCTACACGAGATCCCTACAGATTTGGGTAAGAATCTGACTCTAGAGACGAGGCCGGTCCGCATAGTGGATCGAACAGAAAAGACAACAAGGAAGAAGACCATTCCCATGATCAAGGTCGTGTGGGAATACAATGGCAAGGATGTAATCACTTGGGAAACAGAGGCAAGGATGAAGGCCGAGTATCCTGAGTGGTATGATCAGGTGGTCCCCGAGGAAACACATGATGAGGATTCGAGGACGAATCCATCCCAAGTGGGGGAGACTTCTCATGTCCCCAGTCCGAGATAGGATCGTTGGGATGAGCCATGGTGTGGGGAGATGCACCAGTCAGGTCATTAGACCAGTAGACAAGCGTATCATGGCTCAGACATAGAGTTAAGAGCTGGACGAGTGATGTGGGAGCTGGACGGGACAGCGGCCGAGCTTGGGCAGCTCAGGGAAGCTCAATGGGAGATCAGTCAGTATGCATCAGCTCGTGGAGCTAGAAGGACTACCTCACTCATCTGGGACCAGCTAGCAGTCAGCTCAACTCAGCTGGGCCGAGTGTTCATGTCCTGGATGGTTGGGCGGTTACTAGGACGGTTATGGTGGTTTGGTTAGATGGTCCGGCCATGGTATGGACGGTCAGTTAAAGGGCTTGGCCTTGGCTTCAGGATAGAGAACCGACAGGGACAGGGACATGAGCAGTTGGAGGCAATTGAGGACCGGTTGGGGGCAGTTATTGCCGAACGGTTGCAAAGGAGAGAGAGACACCTTTTCGGTTACAACTCCCACCCTTCGGCCCCATGGCTGTTCCGACTCCCTCTCTCTATAAATACGGAGCCCTGGATCCAGAATTTGACACAGAATTCTTGAGGGGAACCTCTGCCAAAATCGTGAGAGACAAACCCCAGAAAGAGAAGAGAGAACCGGCGATCCGAGGAGAGAACCAGCGAGAGGCTTGGCTGTTCCAGGAGACACCGGATCGTGGGAAGCAAGGCCTGAGGAGATGGATACCAGACAGAGAGACAGAGAGAAGGAAAAAGAGAAGGAGATGGCGCCTGGGGAGAGAACGCCTAAGGTCAGTGGTGTGGACGGCAAGTGATCGGCCCGAGACGGCTGATGATCCGATCGGGCTTGTGGCCGGTTTGCTATGCGCCTACATCTACTCTCTCTATCTCTTTAGATTTGATTGTCCTATGAGATTATTGTGTTCGTTTGTTCTGTTCATATAGGGAAGACTGAACAAGGCCCTGGCCGGTTCAGTATCCAAGTCCTTGGCCTTTGGCCGGACTTTTCATGGTCGGATTTGGATGTTCTAGTGTGTTTTGTTGGAAACTGTTTATGAGAATCTCTTTGTTGGGAGTTATCAGAGATTATTATGAATTTTAATTAGTTTTTGGGAATTTATTTGAGTATGTTGGTTTGGACAGGTTATAGATTCTAAGTAGCCGAACCATGCTTATCTAGACTTGATGTTAGGATATCGGCCTTATGAATGTGCATTGTGTCTTGTGTGGTTTCAGGATCGGACATGGACGTGGTAAGGGAAAGGCACCGTGAAGACTCAGGCCATGAGAAGATGTGTGGTGAATGGGTCATTGTAGATAGATGTGACATACTGATAGCCTATTGTGCAACTTGTGAACTTATGTTAGACTAAGTGTGTATAACTTATTAGGACGAACCTAAGAATGATGTATGAATCTCAGTTTATATTTATACAATTGCTTTGCCCCTTATGTTTCCTTGTTTAGATTTATTGTATTGAACCTCAGTTGAATTGAATTGAATTTACAAAGATAAGAATTAAAACTTGGTTCACTCGGACTTAGATTGAAAGGATAAGGCCGCAGATCAGTTTGAGCAGCCACAAATTTCCTGTGTGTGCTGACGGACACACACGGACGTCCTGTGTTTGCTGACGGACACCCACGGACGTCCTGTGTGTACTGAACAAACAGCCCACGGGACATCACACACAACCCTTGGTAACTAGTGACCTTTGGCCACTCGTGTCTCTTGGGACATGACCAACCGTTTAGCCCAACAGCCCAGTCTATGGTGCAATTCGAACCGACCATCTAACCGACCAGCATCTAGGTTAGCGGTTTGGTTATGACCGGCCAAGTCTAGGGACGTGTCCCTTGGACTGAACCAACACAACCCTTCGTGTATAATCAGAAAGAAGAGAAAGGGCCGGATAGAAACAAGAAGAGGAGAAGCGGTTAGGTCTAATGGACCGATCAGAGCCGCGGTGCGATCACAAGGACCGTCCGTTCGGTCTGATGGAGCCATAGCCCACCACGTACGTTCTGA
>NW_026014123.1:0-7500 GCF_020379485.1 Brassica napus | reverse complement strand
CGGAAAGGGCCAGCGTGCTGATATATGTACTGACATGGTGCATCAGTTGTCCAAAATCAGTATACGAACAGTCCATGGGAAAGACGAGCATGCTGATATGTGTGGTCAGCGTGCTGATATATGTACTGATCGGCAGTCCATGGACAGTCTATGGTTGTCCAAAATCAGCCAAGGGAAGGACCAGCATGCTGATATGTGAACTGATGGACAGCCACAGACGTTCTGAGTGTACTGACGGACAGCCACAAACGTCCTGTGTGTGCTGACGGACACACACGGACGTCCTGTGTGTGCTGATGAACACACACGGACGGCCTGTGTGTACTAAACAGACAGCCAACGTGGGCCAAAATCACCCGAACAGTCCACAGGAAGGGCCAGCATGCTGAGTCCAGGAACCAGCGTGCTGATATGTTTACTGATGGACAGCCAGGGACGTCTTGTGTGTGCTGATGGACCACGAACACACACGGACAGCCACAGACGTCCTGTGTGTGCTGGCTGACACCCATGGACGTCATGTGTGTACTAAACAGACAGACCACGTGGGCCAAAATCACCCAAACAGTCCACGGGAAGGGCCAGCGTGCTGAGTTCAAAGACCAACGTGCTGATATGTGTACTGATGGACGGCCACGGACGTCCTGTGTGTGCTGACGGACACACATGGACACACAGACAGCCACGGACGTCCTGTGTGTGCTGACGGACACCCACGGACGTCCTGTGTGTGCTGACGGACACACACGGACACACACAGACAGCCACGGACGTCCTGTGTGTACTGACGCACAGCCACGGACGTCATGTCTGTGCTGGCGGACACCCACAGACGTCCTGTGAGTACTGAACAGACAGACCCAAACAGTCCATGGGAAGGGCCAGCGTGCTGAGTCCAAGGACCAACGTGCTGATATGTGTACTGATGGACAACCACAGACTTCCTGTGTGTGCTGACGGACACACAGGGACGTCCTGTGTGTGCTGACGGACACCCACAGACATCCTTTGTGTGCTGAAGGACACACACTGACAGCCACAGACGTCTTGTGTGTGCTGATGGACAGCCACCTACAGCCATGGACGTCCTGTGTGTGCTGGCGGACACCCACAGACGTCCTGTGTGAACTGAACAGACAGCCCACGTGGGCGAAAATCACCCAAACAGTTCATGGGAAGGGCCAGCGTGCTGAGTCCAAGGACCAACGTGCTGATATGTGTACTGATGGAAAGCCACGGACGTCCTGTGTGTGCTGACGGACACAAACGGACACACACGGACACTCACAGACAGCCACGGACGTCCTGTGTGTGCTGGTGGACACCCATGAACGTCCTGTGTATACTGAACAGATAGCCCACGGGGGCCAAAATCACCCGAACAGTCCACGGGAAGGGTCAGTGTGCTGAGTCCAAGGACCAACGTGCTGATATGTGTACTGATGGATTGCCACTGACGTCCTGTGTGTGCTGATGGATACACACGGACACACACAAACAGCCACGAATGTCCTGTGTGTGCTGACGGACACACACGGACGTCCTGTGTGTGCTGACGGACACCCACAGATGTCCTGTGTGTATTGAACAGACAGCCCACGTGGGCCAAAATCACCCAAATAGTCCACAGGAAGGGTCAGCATGCTGAGTCCAAGGACCAACGTGCTGATATGTGTACTGATAGACAGCCACGGACGTCCTGTGTGTGCTGACGGACACACACGTATGTCCTATGTGTGGTGATGGACACTCACGGACGTCCTGTGTCTACTGAACAGACAGCCCACGTGGTCCAAAATCACCCGAACAGTCCACGGACAGTCTATGGTTGTCCAAAATTTGCCACGGGAAGGACCAACGTGCTGATATGTGAACTGATGGACAGGCCACGGACATTCTGTGTGTGCTGACGGACAGCCACGGACGTCCTGTATGTGCTGACGGACACACACGGACATCCTGTGTGTGCTGACAAACTCACACGGACGGCCTGTGTGTACTGAACAGACAGCCAACGTGGGCCAAAGCCACCCGAACAGTCCACGGGAAGGGCCAGCATGCTGAGTCCAAGGAACAGGGCTGTAAGACCCGATCCTGGATTCCCCAATCCAACCAGACCGCGGCCTCACCAAACAATGCAACCAGTTTCATTTACATATTCAAGTTCGAGTGTTAAATAATTCTAAGTCTTTTTCAGAGTTTTGAGGTTCCAACATTCACACTTAAACAATCCAACATCGACAAGGGCAAATTGATATTTCATAGATAATAACCAAGGTTCATAAATCATTCATCATCCTAATAAGTAGATCACACACTAGAATCGCATAAGTTCACAAGTTGCACAATAGCTACAATAATTACACAATTTTCAGAATCAACCCAATCACCACACATCTTCCCATGGCCGCGGTCCTCATGGTGCTTTTCCCTTACCACGCTCCATTTCTGGTCCTGGATCCAACACAAACAAACACACAATCACAAGGTTAGATTACAAAACAAGAATCAGTTCACATTGCATGGTCGGATCCAATCTAGTCAAGAACAATCATCAAAAATGTCAAATCTGACCCCTTTAAAAAGAGATCCAAATACCAAATAAAATTAATGATAAATCATGACAATTCAGAAGAAAAATATTCTCATAATCATATTCAAAAGAACCGGCTCAGATCATAGTGATCTCGGCCATGAACAGCCCACACAAGAACAACGGGCTTTCATGGGAATTTGATCAGGCCAAGGCCTTAAGATCGATAGATCCTTCCTGTAAATCATAAAACAATCCATAGTACAATATATATGAAGAAAACAGAGTAGAAGAAGTCAGAGTAAGGAGTGGCCAATCGATCCAAACCGGCCAGACTCACACGGCCATCATCCGCGGCCTTGTCCGGTTACTCTTGGCCACACCTCTCACCTTAGGAGTTCGGTCTCCAGGGGCGACTTCCTTTTCTTTCTCCTTTGCCTTCTCTTATCTTTCTGCCTCAAATCCATCCTCTTGATCACACGCCCAAACACCAGGAACACTCAAGAACAATCTCTTGGATCAAATCGGCCAATCCAAGGTTTGTGTCTCTCTTTCTCTCTTGAATTTTCTCTGTGTTTCTCTCTGTGTGAAAGTGAGAAAAAATCGACCAGAATGGCTGAAATGAGAGAGAGAGGACGACTTAAACTGTCCCCAACCGCCTGGGCGAACAGTTACCAAAAATCACATCCCTTCTTCCAAAACCGTCCCATAACCGTCATGGCGGTTCTCCCTTTTTCCTTTGACCTTTGACAAATCGATCACTGAGCCTCAGCTCACACTCTGGAAGCTTGCCCACTCCCTGTCCCAAGCCTAAGACCAATTTGGTCGAACCGTCCTGCACCCAGACCATCGGCTCGCCCAGTAACCGTCCCGGACTCGTCCACACTGATCCGAACCAGAACGCACCGTTCACCGGATTGAGCTGACCTCCAGCTGTTCCCAGCTGAGTGAGCTAGTCCACCAGCTCCTCTGAGCTGAACAGATCATGGTGAACTGAATACCAGCTGAACCGAGCTGATTGAACTCAAACCAACACTCGTCCAGCTGCCTAAACACTCACTCAACTCCTTTACCCTTGTTTCCATCGTATCCTGGTTAAGTCTCAGCTGACTGATGCCCTTAACCTTCATTCAGGACCATGATACGCTTGTCTCAAGGTCTAATGACCTGACTGGTGCGTCTCCCCGCACCATGGCCCGTCCGGGCGATCCTATCTTGGATCGGGGACATGATAAGTCTCCCCCACTAACTTGGGAGTCGTCCTCGAATCCATGTTAAGTGTTTCCTCTGGAAGAAATTGTCTGTACCAATCCGGATTCATAGCTTTCATTTTTGCTTCTGTTTCCCAAGTGATGAGGTCTTTACCATTGTAATCCCACACCACTTTGATCATGGGAACTGTCTTCTTTCTCATAGCTTTCTCTGACCGATCCACAATCCGAACCGGCAAGGTTTCCAAAGCCAGGTCCTTACCAAGGTCAGCAGGAATCTCGGGCAAGACAATGTCTTGTTCAGACAAGCATTTCCGGAGTTGGGATACATGGAACACATTGTGGTATGCATCCATTGCTGATGGCAAGTCCAACTTGTATGCCACTGCACCCACTCTCTCTATGATCCTGAATGGACCCAAGTACCTAGGATCCAGTTTCTTTCGTCCAGAAACCCTGGTCCTACCCTTAAAGGTAATCATCTTGAGATACACCAGGTCATTGACCTCAAACTCAAGATGTTTCCTACGCTTGTCTGCATAGCTCTTTTGGCGGTCCTGCGCCTCTTTCATCTTCTCTTTGACCATCCTGATCTTCTCAGTGGTCTGTTCTACAATCTCAGGACCCAACATGCTACTCCCCCACTTGGGTCCAGCATAGGGGTGTCCTGCACGGCCTACCATACAAAGCCTCATATGGCGACATACCAATGCTTGTATGGAAGCTGTTGTTGTAAGCAAACTCCACTAAGGGTAGTGTTTTTCCCAAGACTCTCCCCAGTCTAACACACACGCCCTGAGCATATCCTCCAAGGTTTGGATTGTCCTTTCAGACTGCCCATCCGTCTGAGGATGATAAGATGTGCTCATATTCACTCTGGTTCCCAAGGCCTTTTGGAAAGCCTGCCAGAAATAAGATGTTAATCTTGGATCCCTGTCTGAGACAATGCTTGCTGGAACACCATGCAACCTCACTATCTGTCTAGGTACACTTTAACAATCCTGTCGACCCCCATCCCCTTTCTTGATAGGCAGGAAATGTGCCGACTTGGTCAGCCGATCAACACAACCCATACTGCATCTTTCTTATTCCTGTCGTGGTAAACCCAGTCACAAAATCCATTGTGATGTGATCCCATTTCCATTCTGGTATGGGTAGGTTCTGAAGTAGACCCTGGGAACCTGAGTTCTGCCTTCACCAGTTGACAAGTGGGACACTTAGGCACCCACTCTGCAACATCAGATTTCATCCTCACCCAATGGTAGTACCTTTTCAGATCCCTATACATCTTGTTCAGTCCAGGATGAACTGAAAACTTAGACTTATGAGCCTGTCTCATAATCTCTTCTTTGAGTTCCTTATCATTAGGAACACTGACCCTCCCATTGACCAAGATGGTACCATTGTCAGTTGTCTGGTACTCGGTCTTGTCATTGGCGGGGCACCTTCTTTAGATTTTCATCCAGGCCCTGTGCTTGGCTGATCCTGGTCAGGAGATCGGCTGGTTCACTGCCTCCAACCCCAATGGCTCATCTGAACCAACCAAGGTGTTGAGGTTCAAGGACCTGATCATCCCTTCCAGTTCATCCGCCTCCCTCTCAGATGACACTTCAGCCCTTCTGCGGTAAAGCATCAGCCACTGGGTTAGCTTTCCCAGGATGATAAGCTATGTCCAGATCATAATCTGCACAACAACTCCATCCATCTCCTCTGCCTTAAGTTTAACTCAGGCTGAGTGAATATGTACTTCAAGCTCTTATGGTCTGTGAGTATTTGCACCCTGGCACCATAAAGATATGATCTCCATATCTTTAATGCAAATACTACTGCAGCCATCTCCAAATCATGGGTCGGATAGTTACCCTCATGCTTCCTTAGCTGTCGGGAAGCATAGGCTATCACCTTCCCATGTTGTGTCAAAACACAACCAAGACCGGTTATGGATGCATCCGTATACACCACATAAGGCTGATCAGCCTCAGGCAACACCAGGACAGGTGCATTAGTCAACATGTTCTTGAGTGCTGCAAAACTTTTCGCACACTCCTCAGACCATGTGAACCTCATGTCCTTGCCTGTCAGCTAGTCATAGGTTGAGCTATGCTCGAGACCCTTGACATATTTCCTGTAATAACCAGCCAACCCTAAGAAGCTTCTAACTTCCGTAGCATTCTTTGGCTGTGGCCATTCCTGGATAAATTTGATCTTATCTTGATCCACTGAGACTCCGTTATCAGACACCACATGTCCAAGGAACCCAATGCTCTTCTGCCAGAAACTACACTTGCTTAGCTTAGCAAAGAGCTTCTGTTCTCTCAGGCGGTCCAACACCGCCCTAAGGTGTCTTTCATGGTCCTCCTTTGTCTTGGAATACACGAGTATATCATAAATGAAGATGATCACAAACTCCAAGTATTCCCTGAAGATGCCGTTCATCATCTTCATGAATGCAGCAGGTGCATTGGTCAGTCCAAACGGCATAACCACAAACTCATAGTGGCCATACCTAGTTCGGAACGCTGTCTTCCTCACATCATCTGGTGCAATGGGGATCTGATGATACCCAGAGGCCAGGTCAATCTTGGAGAACCACTTGGCTCCACGGAGTTGATCCAACAACTCATCAATCCTGGGTAAAGGGTACTTGTTCTTCACAGTCACCCTGTTCAAACCCCTATAATCAATGCACAACCTAAAGCTACCATCTTTTTCTTAACAAATAGGACTGGTGCTCCCAAGGTGATACACTAGGGCGTATGAACCCCTTCTCAAGCAACTCCTCAAGCTGCTTCTTCAGCTCTGCCATCTCAGCTGGTGCCATTCTATATGGACTTTTGATAATGGGGCCGTTCCAGGTTACAATTCAATGATGAATGGGTCAGCCCTATCAGGAGGAATGCCCTGTAGTGCCCCAAACACATCCTGAAATTCCGAACCAACGGTATACCCTCGGGGTCACAGGCCCCTACAACCTCATCAGTGTAAATGGTAGCTAAAAAAGCCTCACAACCATTTCCAAGCATCTGTTCTACTTGGACTGCTGAAACCACCAAACTACAAGAGGTTGGCTTGATTCCTTGTGTTAATCGGGGGTCCAAACTCGTTCTCAAGTTGCACCCTTCCCCGGTGACAATCTAGAGTTGCCCGATACTTTCCCAACCAGTCCATGCCCATGATCACTTCATGATACTTGGGGGGACAACAATCAGATCTATAGGCATCGGCCTATCCAAGATCACCACAGGGATGTCCTTAACCAGACCGAGTGAGTTCATAACTTTCCGTCCGGCCGCACTCACTCGTTCAGGACCATCCCTGTTCCATACTGGAACAAACCTTTTCCTATCATAATTGGACTCACAAAACTATGTGTAGCTCCAGTATCAAATAAGTGTGTGTTTCCACACCACCAATACTTAAGGTCCCTACACAAGACCCATCAAAGTATATCTATCCATCCTAGGTTCCATACCATTCAATTCTACTGGATTGTAAAAGTAGTAGTCTAGAATGTTACCAGTGATCGCTTGGAAAGGCGAGTCCATCCACATCCTTGGATAGCTCATACACACGAGGTGTTGAGGTCTGGCCTCGTCCCTGGACTGGCCTGCTAGCCTCTCCACGTCACTTACTTTGGTTGCCTTGCAACTTAGGGCAAATCCTGCGGTAGTGGCCCTTTGGCCGCAGGTGGTGAGGTCCTGGACTCACCCAATGGGCTTGGACAATCCTTGGCTGAGTGATCATCTTACCACATCG
>NW_026014122.1:0-31969 GCF_020379485.1 Brassica napus | reverse complement strand
TAACTGAAGACGTGTTTCTAATTAAGAGAGCGAAAGTACGGCTCTTAGAAGGCACGTGCCGCAATATTATTGGGTAAAGGAAAGGTTTCGAGTTTCGTCAATCTATTTTCTTCTTTTCTTTTTTTTTTCGGGGTTTTCTCCTCTCCTCGATAACAGCGACTTCTCTTCCTGTCGGTTGCTCTCCTTAACGACAGTGACCTCTCTATCAGTGGTTTTCCTCGACTAAAGAAAACGGCGACCTCTTCTCGTGTTGGCTCTCCGAGATGAAGAAAACGACGACTGGTGCTGCTCAGACGAATCGAAAATAAAACGACAACCTCTTTCAATTATGCATGTTTAGATTGTGCTCCTTCTTCATCGTAATTCTTAACATATAAATCCTCTGATTAGTTTTGATTTGTTTCTGTTTTTTGTGTCTATAGATGGATTGATCAAGAGGCATGGCCTACAATTGTTCATACATCAATCAGGTCACAATCACTTGAGAATTATACTGTTTACTTTGGTTTTGAAAATTTAAATATGTATATCATAATGAGATTAAACCCAATCTGAACTGCATTGAAATTTTAACTCGACATTACTAAATAGCAAAGATGTTATAACCCAATGACATTTATAACATGGCATAATAATGCTAAGAAGAATTTATAAAGGTTGACCACTTATCCATCTCTGAAACATGATAAAGCTTTCTTCTGGTTTAATTTTAGACGTGTGTCCACCTCCCTGTAAATATATCATCAATTAACCTTCATTGATAACTTGTTCATATGTTGCAACGATTTGTGTTCAATGTAAAAGTGAAGACTTATACTTTGACGGTAGCAAATGTCATTTTATTGGCATACGTCTTAGTGTATCCAGCCACTTGATTGTGTATCATCCATGGTCTCCACTTGTCAATGATTGAATAATTAAGAGATCTGATCCACGTTTGTGTCGCAGTGAAAGGAATTGTCATGTCGTGATCACCGCTAGTCACCAAAATGAAAACACCTCATCATAATTCTGTATAAACTATCTTGATTTGTATTGGAATTTTTTATTTTTTTTAAAATATGGAGAAGCAATAGTTTTAAAATCCGACCTGAAAATGAGGGATGTGTAGCCTTTATATCTGTTATTCAGATGGTATGGCACACTGCTTTTAATGTCTTTATTATAGGCTTATCCTCAGAAGAACAACGTATCCACTTTCCTATACTTCCCTACATTCCATAACATATATAGATAATAAATCTTATAGTGTTTGATATTTGTTTGTTTAGCATTATAGCATTGTCATTAATAAGATGTTAATGTTATGAATATGATGATGATGCAATACCTTGGCTACATGAAGTGCTTTCCGCACGCTCTCGTCATTAGCCCACATGGAAGCTTGCAACTCTGAGTAAACCTACAAGATTAGCGATTCACTTGTCACCATCCATCTAAATTATACGATGAAAAAGCACATACAAAGAACAAGGAGATGGATTGTTTACAATGCAGTTGGGAACGAAACAGAAAGATTTGTAGGGAGAGTTTCTCTCAGGTCTCTTTTTGGGACATGCTTTGGCCATAAAGTCCCGGAGCTGCAACCGCGCATACTGGTGCTAGTACATGTCCCAAGTATATGCCAGCAATGCACTGCAAATAACAACAAAATGTTCGAATAGTTAAATGTGATCATCATTGAGTCCGGTGCCTCATCAAAATAAAATACTGAGAATATCATAATATTAATTTATATATGTTTCTAGTAATACTAATATACTCTATATGTTAACTGTTGATATTTGAATAGTTGGTTATAGAGTTGGTTCAATTGTACATGTATTTAAGATTAATGGTTTAGTTAGGTTTAGAGTAGAGTATATAACATGTAAGTATCCGATTTTTGAACTGGAACGCGATTGAATACTATTAATTTCATCTGAATTTAGAAAAAAAAAGATTAATTTCATCTGAATCTATGTTCTCTAATACTATATGCGATACTACGGCTTATTATTTTTATTTATATTGTTAATTAAGGAGAATTAATGCTATACCTCGTGGTATTCTTCAACAAATTGCAAGCATTCTATGTTACCAGGATCCACATTTCATAGTTCCCGTTACAAGTTCTCTTCAATGACTGCCAAAAAAAGGAAAAAGATTAGTTTTCGAACTGGCCATTATGTTTTCTTCATTATTGTAAAAACAACGTGTAACATAATATTAGAGTTAAACATGTTCAAAGGGATACTTCGTAGAGTTCGTCAGAGATTAGAGCCATTCCATGAGCAAATGGAACACGATGGTTATAATCAAACTCCTGATCTGTCGTCGGGTTTCCAATCACATAACCCTATTTTTTAGAGAAGAGAGTATTGTAACTTGAATGTTAACGCTCGACTGAAACATTTATAATATAGGTTTTTTTAGTAAGGGTTTGTAGTATATTTTTCCATCGCAAATTTCCCTCACAATTTGTATTTTGATATATATAAGGACTCAAATACAAGTAGAACCTGGAGATTTATTTGAGGTTTGAATCCAATGCCATTTCCTGCACCATCGTCATCAAGAATATGTAAAAATGGAAAATAAAAATCATTAAATTGAATCATCAGCTGAAAGATTTGAGATAAACTTTGGACCTTTGGAGATTTCTTGAACAGTGGCCGGAATAACTTTACCAGCATAAGAATTTCCAGTGACATAAAGGGATTAGAGATAAACTTTTCATGCTTGGCTAGCCACTGTGTTACAAAAGAGTAAACACTCTAAATGTGTCTATATATAGATTAAGATAAATGCTTCAAAAGACACTTAAGTGTTGTTTTTTGTTCACCTTGAGAAGAAACTCGTGGATCCGCTTAGCTTCTCCCGAGTCACTTGGTGTATCAAGAAGTTGAGTTTTTGCGTAGGAGAAGCCAGTACCAACAGGCTGGTCCAAGTATATTATGCTTGCAATCTAAGAAACAGTAATCCAATCTATCAACCAAATAAACAATGATCCAATACTTTTTATATATAAAGATTGTATATAATCAAGAATATTGAAAAACGACAAGCCATACCTTTGTCCACGAATATGTAGTAGAAAGCAAAGTGGGAGTACCTCCATTGTAACCCTCAACTCTGAATTTAACAGGCCCTATTAGCGCAAAGTTTCTTCATTAGAAAATAAAATGTATATATGGTTAAGCATATGAGAGTGTTAAAATAAAAAAGAAATGCATGCCTGGATGTTATTTACATGGGTTTAAGCCTCATTAGAAGAGCAACCAAGTCCTCATGCATGATGTGTTAAATAAAAACGAAATAATGTTTTCGTTACCATTCTCAAACAGAAGAGCGGAGACAGCAGAGCAACCAGGTCCTCCAGTTAACCAGAGAAGAAGAGGATCTTCTTTTGGATTCCTCTCAGATTTAATGAAGTAATAAAATAATTGCAGTTGCTCTTCTTTACCCACACCGATATACCTTTGATGCCACAAACAATTGATCTAATATATGATTTTTATTTCAAACATATGAAGATTACATGAAAAAGAAATAAAAGAAACAAACCCGGTTTCAAGCTCAAAAGGAAGAGGACCTTCAAAACCAGGAAGGTACTTGACAATGGATCCAGAGTTTGCATGTGGATTCAAGACCATAAGTACAAGAAGAAGCAGCAGCAGCAGCAATTTCATAGCCTTTTTTTTTTTTAAAGTTTCTCGCTACCTTAATCACATGATACTAAAAAAAGGTCTCGTAAAATTACAAAACAGCAACTCACGTCACTATCAAGCTTCTACATCTGTTCAACTAGGACCACATTTATAGTCCTGTGCACTATCATCATCATCATCTCGCTTCTTGTTTGCCTCGAGAGCCACGACAACTGTTTCTATCTATAACCTTTGTTCATAGCTTCTTTCGAGGCTGCTAAGCTTTCTCAAAACCAAAATCCACCAAAAAAAGGTGTTACACGATTCAAATTCGCGGTTGCGTTTACAAAGGTACAAGGTACAAACCCGTTATTCGATATATAGAGATGTAGATGGATAAAATACGGTTATACAACAATAGATCTTCTCTGATCTGAGCAAAACTGAACCAATTTTGTTAACAAAACAAAACATGTTTTTTTTCTTCTTCTCTCACTCCTACAAAGCTAAAGAAAGACATGAACCTCTGATCCAATAAGATAGAAGTCATAAAACCAAAAGAGGTGATCAGCGAGCCTTTTCAACCCGTCATTCCTGGGAAGAGCTGCGATATCTTGTTGAACACATCCATTACCTGCAACCGTAACCGCAAATTCTTACAAATGTCATTGCCTTGAGATGTTTTCAATGCACAACTTAAATACGATCGAGTGTTTTACCTCTTTGTCGTTTTGGTACTTCATGATGTTCATCGGGTTCTCTGAGCACTGCAACAACAACAACAATCGAATTGAGTTAGAAATCATGTCAAAGTATATATTTAGTGAAGAAAGAAAACGTACTTCCATTAATGCTGCTTGGACTCTAGGATTCTGGAATGCCATTGCAACATCAGGGTTCTCCATAATCTTAGAGATGACTTCTTCTGGAGTCAGTCCTATTTGATCTGAAAACATCGTTTCAAATTCATCAGGGTTTTAAACCTATGCCACAACCATAGAATAGTATAACACTTTTGTAGCAATTGATAGGTGGGATGATTTGGTTACCGAATTGTTGCTTCACTTCAGGGCTATTCAGGTCAAAATTCTTTAAGGTCTCCGTCATTCTCTTGTCCCATTCACCACTCCCACTCATGTTATTCCTAAATCCATGTCAAACAAACAAAAAGCAAATTCTAGTTTTAGAGATTCTCAAAAGCAACGGAGAGGAATAAACTTGTAAAATGGAACTTACAACATGTCCTGTAGCTGTTGACGGTATTGAGGATTCTTAAGCATCCCTACAAAGTTTCCAACAGTTTAGCCTTCAGAAGCAATGCTGAGAACAAAGACAGTAATAGCAGGATGCTTTAAACACTCACATTTGAAAGTTTCTGGGTTTCTCATCTCCTCAGGCAAATGTCTGTATTCATACAAACAGTGTTACCAAATGTTAAGCAAACAGTTTTGAAAATAAACTTAAGAGAAGGATTGAAATATAATGTGATTAGGGAAGATGATTTACGGGTAAACCATCTTCTGAACAGTTGGATCTTCCATCATTTTCTCTAAAGCTTCTACTGACAAACCAGCCCCTCCTTTCCCAGCGCCTGTATAAACAACAGATAGGCAAAGGGTTCAATTTAAAAACTAAGGAAACCGAAATAATCCAGAGGAGAGAAAAGATCATGAAAGATGAGATATGCAAAATACAAGCTAGGCAAGTGATGAAAACTGATATTCTTTTAACTCACCCAAAGATTGAAAAACCTCTGAAGCAGTGGCACCATTGGCAGGAGCAGCTCCATTTTGCAGAACCTTAACCAAAAGATCAAATAGGATAACACAATAACATCCCAAATTAGCCAAATCAGGTCAGTTTTTTTGAATCATCGCTCGGTGTGCTGTGCAGATACATAAGAAAAAAAGAAACTTACATCGTCAAATAAGCGAGTTTCTTTGGGGGCACTAGCTTCAGAGACTTCTGCATAGTTGCTAAATGGACTCTCCTTAGTGGTTTCCTCAGGGGAAACGTCTTCAAAGGCTGTATCATGATACAGTTAAAGAAACTTCCAAATTAGAAACTTAGAAAACAATAAAGCAAGAAGCTCGAAATTTAAGGTCACAAGAGGAGGTAAGAATCTACCGTAGTTCTTTTCTTCTTTCTTCGCTTTGTTTTCCTCTAAAACAACACTTGGCTTATCCACTTCTATATTCTTTGTAGGAGGTGTAGGTGTAGTTTGTGGCTTAGACACAGGAGGCCTATCTACTTTTGTAGCTGTCACATCAACAGTAGCCCCTGAAGACTGGGACTGAGATTGAAACGGAGAGGAAGTAGGGCTTGTTTGAGGAGGAAATGGAAACGGAAAAGGTGATCCTGATCCTGCTCCTGCCCCTGTTGGGAATCCAGGATTATTAAACTGGCTGTTTTGCGTATTCATCTGGTTCATCATTGTCTTCATAGCTGTTTGCATCGCATATTTCTATAACCAAAAAACAAAAACATGTCCAGAGAGAGCAACAACCAATAAGAGAATACTGAGAGAAAGTATTGAGAAATATATTGCAAAAAATATAGTTATGAAAACTATTACAGGTGCAAATACATGTGTTGCATCACTAAATCCATAACGGTATGTTGGTTATCTAAAAAGTTCTATCTATGAATAAAGTGACTAGCCAAAACAAAAGAGAAGCAAATGCTTCCATGCTTAAATCTATAGTTTCAGAACGTGTGATGCGACCAGTTCAGCTTTGGTAAGATAACCAATCTAATGAATACTATTTCAGATACTATACAATATAAATAAAACATGAGGCATAGTTGTGAAAAATATTAGAGAGTTAAACAAAGTAACTGGGTACCTTTGCGTTTGACGTTACCTGTAATCACAACACAACAAAAAAAAAAGAAAGGAATTAGGTACATATTCTTTGATACTAAAAGCAAGAAGGAATATGAATAGAGAGAGAAACAAAGAAACTAAAATTAACAGAAAAAATCAAACGCACCCATGAGAACAAAGCTGATAGCCCAACCCCAACACCAATCCAGAAAAGTGGTGACCCTCTACACACACAAAAATAAGGTAGAATCAAACTAAGCTCACTGTCCAAAAACAAGCATGTAAGTAAGCAGGAAAATGATTGGGGTAAAATTACATGGTTGACGAAGATGACGGTGGTGGCACAGCAACACTAGGGGAAGCAACAGAGGCTGTCTGTTTATCACTTCTCGAAGAAAATATACTTGCAAAAGCCTTCGTCTTGTGTTTCACTACCACTGCAAAAATAGATAATTACACAAAGTCATGGCCTTTACTGGAAAAAAAGTTTGAATTGCAAATTAAAAAAAGACAAATTCACAAACTTTTTTGGCCACAGAGGTGGGTTTATAATTTGAATTTCAATCATTATAGAAAGTGAGAAGCTTTCGTATTCTCAATCCGAGTGGGAGTGAAAGCTAACCAATTTCTCCAGTGTTATCAGATGGAGAGTGAGATTGCGCGGAGGAGGCGGAGATTTTGGAGCGACGGAGGAGAATCTTAGGACTCCGGCGGGAAAACCCTACAGGGGTTTAAGAGAGGAGGTGAAGTTGCATCCGATTAAGAGCTTGGGAGATGAAGAAGAAGCTGAGCAAGAAACCAAGGTTAGATTCTCCATCTTTGTTGTCTCTTTGCTTTTGATGGAGAAGATGACTGCAGAACGAGGAGAAGAAAAACGCTTTGGTTTAAGCTACAGTATCCTTCAAGCACGAGACTTGAGTTTCTTGGATCCTCTGTAGCGATGTGCACCGAAACTTCTTTCGGGTTTACAGGTGGCAAGTATTTAACCGTCGAGATTGCTATATTAAAGATATAATCCAAGGGTGCAAAAAAAAAAAACACTTAGTGATAGTTCCAAAAGTTACCCTCTCTTTTGTTTACACTATAGCTCGTCTCTATTTTAAGGTAACGTTTTAACACCGTAATCAACAGATATTAACATGGGGGATTTGGTAAAATTGATTGCTTTTCTAAACAAAAACAAACGTTTTATTTTCACATGCACTTGAGAATATATTTTGAGATTACATCTACTCAAAATTCAATTTTAACTAACGTCCTCAAACCTACATTTTAACTATGTGTCATTTTCCTAGCCGTATAGCTTGGAGGGATCAAGGCAAATAGTCTAGCAATTCAAACAGATACAGCCTATCTGTTAGCTTATGTAGCGATTAAAACAGATGCAGCCCATCTGTAGCTTGATGTAGCAACATCTGCCATGGGCCTCTGAATAGATGATATTATCTTCACTGTTCGACTTAACAACGGTTATGCAGAAGTTGAAGTTGTGGTTATCTAAGTTTTACTGTTAGGCCATTTGCAAAAATATAATTGGATGGTCATATGTTAAGACCAGAGACTGATGCAAATATGGATTAGGCGTAAACGGAGTAATATTCGATGTGTTTCACCTTTCACAATGAAAGGATCTTATTGCTTCCATTTGTTACTCACGTAATTTTTTACAGTCAATTTTTTATTTATATAATCCACTTTTTATGTTCGTCATCTAGTCATTTGAGGTTCAATAGTACACGGGCCAAAGCTTTTCTACAGCATCAATGCAATGCTTACAAAACTAAAAATCCAATCAGTCATCAGGCAAATCTAGTGCTGAGATTCCAGAATCGTTTAAAACCAAAATTGAGCACCCAAAGAAAACGAATGGTAGAAACAACAAATAAGAAAGCTGCTTCTCAGATAATGGGCCAAAGGCTTTCCACATATAAGAACTTGAGAAGATGTTAAAGGTTCTTCAAGATTTAAACAAAGAGAATGTCTAACAAAAGCTCAACACTGCTCTCTTCCTTGATCTAAAACACGAAGGAAAAAAAATCCCCTTCAAGCATCTTAGATCAAAGTGTCATCAAGCAATGCAGAACTCAAGAAGCATCTCTTCAGCTTAAATCAAAAAGTACCAAAACAAATCCTCAGCCCTTCTTTTCAGTGTGGTTAAAGCAATAGAATCATCATAGAGCAGCACAAGAAACAAACGAAAACATAGAAACTACAAATTAAAAAAAAATAGTACCAAGGGAAAGCTGCTTCTCAGACAAAGGGCCAAAGTTTGTCCACATGAGAGGGCTTGAAAACGTGTCATGAAACTATTCCAATCAGGAAAAAATATCAATAAGATCTCAACATTACTCTCTACCTCAACCTAAACCACGAAGGACAAGACCTTCAAAGCGACTTAGATCAAGGTGTCATAAAGTAAACATCGAGATCAAACCAAACCTTTCCCTAGTCAGAATCAACAAGTGCCACAACACATTCTCAAACCCATCTTTTTCAGTGTGGTTAAAGCAAGATAATCATCACAGAGCAGCCACACAAACCAAAACAATTTTTTTTATTAAAAAGGTTGACACTTTAACATTAAAACACGAGACAGAAGATGTTGAATCTCGAGAAAATGATAGAATCCATGTGGAAAACAAATTCTACATGTCCAGAGATTACAAAGACGTTTGATTTCGCATTGGAACATATCTCTCTGTTAAAGCTACATGAATGAGAAAGCTCACAGACTCTTAACGCAAATCTGTTCCCTTATATGCTAATCTCGTAACCTAAAGTTCCGGACTTTCAACAATAAAAAAAAAAATCGGATCTTTTGATAACAGAATGAATGAACTTTCGTGAAGAACAATTTGCGGCGAGATCTAAAGACGAAGTCTTTTATTTATAAACTCTAGGGTTTTTAAACATCGCTTTTAACGAGCCCTAGCTTCTAGTTTAATGGGCCTACAGGCCCAATACTGTATCTTTGTCTTCTTCTTCTCTCTCTAGGCTCTGTTTCTGTCGACGGAAACATGATTACTCACTGCTTGACGAATCAGTAAAGCCTTTCTCTTTCAGTTATTCATTGAATAGAGGTTAGGTTTCTGTTTTCTCTGTTGTTGTTCATTCACATGACCAATAAAAATTCTTTCTTCTTCGTTTCAAGGGATTCGACAAATCTGAGATTATCCTCTGTTTTAATGTCCTAAGGAGATTCGTTTCTTCGTTATCAACAAACCCTCTTCTGTTTCTCTCTATTGCATCTATCTCCGTACTTCTAAGCTGTTGTTGTCTTAACCCAATCACCAAAAAAAACATCCTTTTTTAAAAATCTCGATTATATCAGCTTCTTCATTCTCCATGTGCGTCTCTTCTGTGTTACTCTGATACGGATGCATAAGATGTGCCATGAGCCTATCAACGTCTCTCCGGTAGAGTCCGGAGTTACGTTCAATGAGTTAGACCACCTCCCCTTGACGACACGGCGGAGTTTGTTGCAGCCTAACGCTGCGTGAGTGCTCTCTATCGTTTACCTCTGTATCAATTCACTTTACTTTTACTTTTACTTATTTTTTCTTTGTCTTCATCTGTATTGTAGATCGAATGTTGACAGTGTAGTGAAAAGGGAAGAGGATTGCTTTGATGAGCTGGTAAGTTTGGATGAAGAAACCTTTTGTTACATTGTTGCTATTAAGTTTAGAGAACTGATTCTGTAGTTTCTCCAGGGCGCAGTAGTGCCAAACTGTGATGCTCCAGAATCTGTAAACACTCAAACTCCGGAATCTACTAGCATTGGTTGCAGTCAGGGTCTAATTGAGTCTGGAAACTCAAGACCACAGAACAACATTCTTCTAGTGTCTTGTCGTAACAACAGATTTGAACAAATTGAAGAAACCACAGGGAGTGATGATGCTCTTGAACATCTCTCACTTAAAGAGAGGCGCAAATTGCTACTAGAAAGGTGCTTTATTTTGTTTTAACTTATATATGTTCACAAGCTCTTGATCATTTGTGTCTAATGGTTACAATACTTGTTGTTGCAGGATGGTGTTAAGGTTGCCAGAACCCAACTTAGAGGTAACAAACTGACGAGTTCCTCCAGATTTTGTAATATTCTTGTGTGGGATCTAATAGGGATAACTATTACAAGTGCAGGATAATACTAAAGATTGCCATGAAACCGATCTTTTCAAAATAAAAGCCGAGAATTCATGCAAAAATGGGATAGCTTCATCTTCTGCGGCCCGATTCAGCGGCTTTCTAGAGAAAATTGATTCTTTCCTCTATAAGAAAGTTAGCATAGGTTCAGTATCTGAAAGCCAGCTTAGTGGAGTTCAAGAGAATGATATTCCTATTGCTAACAAAAGGTCTTTTGAGTTGTCACCTGAAGCCAGTTTGCATAGTGATTACGAACACTCTCCATTAAGTAGTACCTGTTATGCAGCTGTAACAGAAAAGCAGAGAGATAGTGTAAAGAGAGTCAAAAGGAATCCACGTCCTTTGAACGTGAGTGAGATGCAGTTGAATCAAGATGTATGTGAGCCTTTAGATGATTCCTCCATGGATAACAATGAAGAACCAGATCCTGTTACCTCAGAGCAAGTGCAGGTCAAAAGAGAGGTGGAAACACGTGAGGAAGACGAGATAGATTTTGTGAATTTGATCTCTCGCTTGACTCGTTGCACATCTGCTCCGAGTCCTGCTAGCTTTGTGAAAGACGAGGCTAGTGAATTGGATGAAGATGAGATAGACCATATGAAACTAATTGATCGGTTAAAGCTTCGGTCTTCTCATGGTTCAAGGCATCATGAAGCTCCTCCTAGTTCTCCACCACCCTCAGGTTTTAGCTTCTGTACATCTGATGAATACGTTAAACCTGTGAGGGTATCGAAGCGAAAGAAAACCGCCACGTGAGTCACACTGTTAAATCCTTTCATCTATTTGTTTCATTTGTGATCTTATGTTATGAAATAACCTGTTACAGGAACTCAATTGAGACAGCTCTGGAGGAAGATGCTCCTGGTCTTTTACAGGTACTGATTAAACAAGGGGTGACAGTAGATGAACTCAGGCTTTATGGGGAGAATGATTCCTTCTCAGATGATTCTTCACTTCTTGAAGAGACCTTCTCAGAGCTGGAAGATGTCATCTCACAGGTAAAACAATCATTCACTTATCTTTACAAAGATAGCTTTTATCCGCAATGTGTCAAAAGATTTGAAATTGTTTTAAAACTATCAGCTCTACTTCAAACGAGCAACTGGTCCTAAACTTCTTAACTTAAGTTTCTCAAAAGATTCAAGAACCAGCTATTGCTTGACCTGTCTCTTCTCCCTCATAGAACAGGTACACAACTCTGGTCTTCCCAGCTTTTCTTATTTTCTATATTTCACTTTCTTCATAGCGTGTTTCCTTTTGTTTTCAAGGCAAGGTATCTTCGGTTTCGCAAATGGCCTGTTGAATGGGGTTGGTGCCGTGATCTCCAATCTTTTATATTCGTTTTCGAGAGACATAACCGGTAAAAACTAACTCTCTTTCTGTCCATTATCTTTGCAGCTAAACTATTCTTATTGATGTTACTTGTTTTTGCTGGATACAGGATAGTAATGGAACGCCCTGAGTATGGCTACGCAACATACTTCTTCGAGCTCAGCAACACTGCATCAGTAGGATGGCAGATCAAACGGTTAGTCTTGGCCATGAAACTAGCGAGCTGTGGCCGTTATCAACTTATTGAAAACAAGCCATTACTGGTAAACTCTTTTCTCTCTTGATCACTTGTTAATATGAACCAATATATGTTCTTAAATAAGGGTTATTATCCTGAGCCAAAAAGGTAGGAGAGGATATGACGGAAGGTGAAGCAGAAGTACTGATGAAGTACGGTTGGGTTGCGAACACGGGGCTGGGGACAATGCTAAACTACCGTGACAGAGTGTTCCATGACAGGAAGAGCCATAAAGAGACATCAGAATGGAAGTCTAAGATATCTAAGCTTCTTGTTGATGGCTATAACAGTGGAACTATTGTCTCAACTTTCATTGTTCCCCCTGATGATGTCGAGGATGATGATGATGCTGGACTTGACATGGAACAAGTTAAGCTCGAGAGTTACTGAAAACTGCGAATCTCTCTGGTTGCAACTAGTTTGTTCAAGAGTATTCAAAATGTGGATATGAAACCTTAGATTATTTATTTGATCAATTAAATTTGGTAGACTTTGTAAGCTTATTAGATGAAAAAAACAAGCTCACTTTGCACCATAGGACTCATAAGTTTTGACAGTGATGCTTTCATTAATAACCACACACTCCAGTTTCCTGCTGCGACTGTCACTATAGTTTTGTGGTGTGGTCGTGGGTACTATTGATTTCAGGCAACATCATGTGGACTTTGGTGCGTGAGGCGATAAAAGGTCTCATCACAATAAGAGAGACTTTGTGTAGCCTTCAAAATTTAATGAAGATTTGATCACATTCTGAGACTTTATTCAGTTTACATTATACACATCTAATGATTCTTTTCGTCAACCATGTTAAAAGGTTAATACAATTTATTCTTATAATTTATGTTATATTTCAGATCATATAAATGATGAGGTATCTCATTGATATAGATAAGTATTTGGAATATATCTAAATATTTTATTATTTATTTTATTATCTGGAATAAATTTATATTAATTATCTTTTATTTGTATTTTTTTTATTTTAGTGGTATTTCTATTTTAATTAAGATTAAGATTTTCTAGATTTAAGAATTTGTCATAAATAGGCATTGAAGGCTAAAATTGTATGCAGACTTTGATAATTAATAAAGTAGATGTTGTCTAATACCTTGTGTGATTTGATTAAATTCATCAAGCATGAAATTGATCTCAATAAGCTATCGAAATAAACTCTTGATCGATCGATCCAAGAACATGTCTCTAAGAACCATAAAGGTTAATTGATCGACTGTTCAACTTATTTGTCCGCTAAGTTGATGTAGCGGACAAATAGGTTGAACGTCTGATCAAGAAACCTTTAGGATTCTTAGAGACATGTTTTTGGATCGATCAAAAGTTTCTTTCGATAACTTCTTGAAACCAATTTAATGCTTGATGAAATTAATCAAATCACACAAGGTATAAAACAATATCTAATTTATTAATTATCAAAATATGTATACAATTTTAGGCTTCAATACATATTTATAACAAATCTTTAAATCTATAAAACTTTAATTTTAATTAAAATAGAAAAATCACTAAAATATGAAAAAATACAAATAAAAGATAATTATCTAAATTTACTCCAAATAATAAAAATAAATAATAATATATTTGGATATATTCCAAATATTTATCTGCATCGGTCACAATAATGAAACTTCTATATTCATATTAATAAAAAAAAATTAAGTTATATAGTGGCTATATATATATATATATTTACTTGGGTAACTTTGCTAAAGGGATTGTACTTTTGTTTTAAAGTTGTGAAGTATAGCCAATGTGTCACAATAAGCAGGAGAACGAAACTCTACTCATTCACAAACTTCAAATGTATTATAATCATTGTTGTCGTTAACAAAAATTTCTTTTCCACAATTTATATATAAAAAGTTATCCACCAACCTAACTATTTATTATTTAAAATTCTTTGAAACTTAATAATTCCCTTATCTTCCTGTTTTCTCTTCTCTTTAATCCATCATTCACAGTTCCACTACCACCCCTTTGGCTCTTCTTTGTGAAAAGTCATGTCTAAGTAATGATCATATTTGTTATGAGAAAAGGTTCATATACATGTACTCTTTTTCCACTTTCTTTGTATTTTATAATCTTGTTTTTATAAGGAAAACATATTATACACTTTATGGCATAAAAGGCATGTATGTTTTTTATTCAGCCAACCCAAAATAATTAGGATCTTCACAATTATTGGATGGAAGTTATAATGTGATTCATCAGCTAGAAGGCACTTATCTTCTACATTTTCTTTCGAAAATAAAATTAAGCATGTTAATACGCATGATTTTGTATAAGGATATTTAATAGCTATGAGCTTAATTAACGTAACTTTTGTTAGATTTTGTTATTGCACCACTATATTTTGATAAATCTTATATGTATTATGTTTAATTAAGCCTGAACAACTGTTGTGCAAATACAAAGTTCGATCGTAAATCGGTTTATGGATTAAGACTATCTTCAATGGTTTACTTTATTTTTTATTTAAAATATAGTAATTCTATAATAGAGATGAAATTTATTCTAATGGTATTCTATTTTAGAGTTATTCTATATTTGTAATAAACTTACTTTTCACTCTATTATAGAGTGAAAAATAGAGTACCACTAAAACATTTTTACTTTAAACTCTATTTTATAGTAAGAAATAGAGTGGAGTTAGAGATGCCCTAATGAGAAGAATAAATAGTATTATAAGTAAATTGTTAAACTTCAAATACTAGTTTGTATCTTTTGACAAAAAGAAACTGGTCTGTTAGCTTACATGGTAGAGCATTTCTAAATCACTTCTTACTATAATATTTAGAGGTAAATTCATTTCAATCCATTCTTTTAATTTAAATATAGAGAAATACATTAAGTAGATACTATCTTTATTATAAAATTACTCTATTATTATTATAAAAATGGTAAAATACTCTGAAGATGGCCTTGATGCCAATAAATTTATTTGATAAAAGAATGATGATGTAATGTGACAATCAAAGTATAAAAATTCCGATAATTCTTTTTGTCAAAATGGTTTGGTGAAAGTTGTTACCACTTGTCTATCAATCCCATTCACTTGTGGTCCATTTGTCTTAAGCATCATACACATACAAATACATAATACACAGCAGGACTAGTCATATATATGGGGGCAACAGCCTTATGAAGCCACCGCAGCCCCTCATTTTGTGAGGTCCTACATAAATATGCTGCATTTTCTTTTTCATTTTTTTTTGTCACGAAATATATGCTGCATTTTCTAAAACTGAAAATAATAACTAAATGATAGTTGAAAACAATACTGTAAATATGTGCACACGTTTTTGTTTGATTTGATTCTTATCTGAATTTTTTTGTTTGGTTAATCGAAATGGTGTCTATAATTTAAAGTTTATTAAAACATTCGATGATTGGTTTATTTAAATTTTACATTCTTCTTTATAAAAAAAAATCTACATTCTTCAGGAAATTTAGTCATCATTTAAACGATAAACCCTTGTATATGTAAAGTTATTCTACATTATTCTTTTTTACTAGGGACCTGCATATGTCAGCATCGAGACATACATATGTTGACGAAATATGCAACACATGTGTCATCATCACTGCATACATATAGACATATGATATATGCAAGTGCGGGTTGATACATGCATGCGTGGGTCGGTGTAGTTTCGCACTTTTCCAAAACATATATCTGATTAATCGTTTCGGACCAATGATATACGAAATTATTTAAGTAATTAATCCACCTAGCTAGACCACTTAGGTAAAAAATGGAGCATCCGTAAATCTTGTATTTTTATTTTTTTACACTGTTTTTTTATCGACCGGCCAATTGTTAGAAGAATGTTTGTCACTGACTCATTAACAGTACTAATACTTGTACCAATGATAACCAGTGGGAGTGAGTGTAGAGGTTTGATGCTCCACCACAAATGCTTTGAAGGTTGAACGTGAGAATTGAGAATATTTAGTTGCTGGAGTTATTAGTATATCCTGAGATTCAATCATATGATCGTGACCTTGCGTTGGTGAAATCTCGTAAATAGTGATCGATTTCATCACCATGACGCCATCATCGTATCACCATTTAGTATTTTCCACTTTGATTCGAAAATATTACTTGTTTTCAAGCAATCTTCAACTTTTTTCTGGTGTGTAGTGAAACTAGGTATATGTGTAGCCATCAAAAGTCGACGCCAGGAAAAAATATCTATCTATATTATACTAGAGGAAATTAAAAAAAGTTGGTAAACTTTTGGAAGGATTTAATATTTTGGAATTAATATATTATTTAATTTGTCAGTTAATTGCAATTAAAACTGAAGGACATGATTTTTTATTGACTAAGATGTTCCAGAGCTGAAGTCTGTATATTTTTCCAAAATCGGAAACCAGAACATAATTTTTAAATAGCTTTTTCAAAAATATGCATTATGTGAATTTAGATCAGTATAAAAAATCAGTAAACTCTGTATTACATGTTTTTTAAAGCTACTGTGTATTAGATGTTGTTATAATAAAATGGAAAATAACTGGATTGAGAGACATCAAAGGAAATTGAACGCAAGCGACTAGTGGGATTAGCTTCTCAATGCATTTGTAATTATGTGGTCTATTTTGATTAATTATTTAAGCTATATTAGATTTAAGAACTATATCATGAAAACTATTTTGGTCTGTCATAAAGATTATGAACTTATTAAAAAATAATAATCATTACTAGATTTGTAACAAATGGTATACATGCGGTTAGAGTTCCATATTTTTCCGTCAAATATGTCAAAATAATCAATAGAGAAAAGTATGTTCACAATTGCAATATTTATTACATATGTATTTTACACCTAATCATCCACTAAATTGCAACACCAAGGCCAAATCCAAATCGCCCACTTCGAAAACAAACAAAAAGAACTAATTAAAAACAACATGAAAAAAAAAACTGAAAGTAAAATGGTCATGTATATTGATCTAAACCATTCTTGAACATCCGCTTCCAACAAAACCATCATCATGATCATTCATAAACAATTCCAAGCTGCTCAAATAATTTATGTCCCACAAGTTCATCGTATCAACATTGTTGTGGAACTTGTCGTCTTTGTAAATAATATTATCCTCTGATGAATGATCGGATGAGAGCCACTTGAGGTCAATAGTGTCCATTTCATCAAGAAACTTCGAGAACTCCTCACCCGGTACTGATGATATACACGACGAGGTAGAAGAGGAAGAAGGAGAAGTGGAGTTACTAATGTTAATGTGAGCATTTTCATCACTAGTATGATGATCAGCAAAAGAGATGTCCAGTAATATCTCATGTGGATCGAGCAACGGGACTTCATCAATGCAAAACCCATCATCAGTAGATATTGTTTTGTTGCTCTTGTCCAAATCTATCCCTAGTTGATGGTGTTCTTGTTTTTCTTTAGTTTGTTTATCTTCTTGGTCTTGTTTTTTGTTCTTGTCATCATGAGGCACTAAACTCTTGCTCCCTTGAGCTTGCTGTGACCCGTCTTGTTCAGGGAGAGGCTTATGGGTCATAGGGTCAATGCCCATCTTCCTTAGTTTTTTCTTTATGTGTGTGTTCCAATGGTTCTTTATTTCATTATCAGTTCTTCCTGGTAGATGAGAGGCAATCTTTGACCATCTGCACAAAAATTAAAATGATTCGATACTTAAGTAAGTTTAATTAACTCATGATTTCGACTGTTCAGTCATTATCATCAGACTTACTAAATTAAACTACCGTACGTGGTTAAAAACGCACGATTAAATTTAAATATGAGATGTAGATTGGCCAATCTCTTTCATACAGAAAAAAATAGTAAAGTTTGCGTGTTCAGTGTTCTATTGTGACTTTTGTGTTCCTCCGTGACCTTAATAATATTGAAATCTAATGGCCACAATATTTTTATATTTTTATTACGAGTTAGTTACAACATCAAAGTTAAGGCAGGTAAAATTAGTTTTTTTTTAAAAAGGTAGGTAAAATTACTGTTTATAAATTTGAGGATTTTTTAAAATATGGAATAACAATGATTTTCAAGAGAAAGAGAATAAACCTATTGCCAAGTTGGGCATGAAGATCAATGACCATCTGTTCTTCACAATCTGATAAAAGACCTCTTTTTAAATCAGGTCTCAAATAATTGATCCATCTTAGTCTGCAGCTTTTTCCGCACCTCAGGAGTCCTGATTTAATTGATTAACCAAAGTAACTAGATTAACGATCAGAATGATTGGAAACTAGTTAAATATACGAGAGATAAACTGATTAAGAAGGAACAAGTGAAAACAAAACAGAACAAAAAATTATCAAGAACAAATAATAACGTGTAGGACCACCAGTATCAAACATTGATTTTTGTCCGGGCCAAACACCATGATTGATCGGATTTCGTAAGTCGAAAAGATAGAGAATTATTCCATTTCAAAAAGGACGGTAACAATGAATATTATTCTCCTGCATTGAAACTATTACTGAAAATAGTAAATTCATTTGATTGGTGCAAAACTATACTAGTATAGATATAGCAAAAGAACTCATGCAAATTAATTAAAAAAGGGTAGAGAAGTATTATTATTAGTGTCAGCAAAAACAAGAAAATAGATAAAATAGAAATCAGTAGGAATAAAAGGGGACGTTTTAAGAAAGTTCACTTTTAAGATACGATAATCCATATATCAAAAATAGCATATCGTTTTTTTGGTAGGAGAAAATGTAAAAACACATGTGTTAAGAAAAAAACGAACTTTTTACACATGAGAAATCCCAAGGACGTCGCATGTGGAGAAAAGAAAGAAAGAAAATATACCAGAAAGCTTGGGAAGAGCTCTCCAACAGCAGTGGCCATTGGTGAGGATGAAGTTGATGAGCTTCTTGTCTTCCTCAGCTGTCCATGGCCCTTTCTTCAGCCCTACTTTGTCACAACATGGCTGCCTCCCCATCTTCACTCCTCGCACCCTCTGTCTCTCTCTCTATATATATATATATATATATATTAGTCTAGAGATATGCTCAAACAAGTACCTAATATACTTGCAAGTTATAATGTATATCCAAGACTCAAGCTATACAACAACCTATATATAGGGAGTAAGAGATGTCAAAACCATGTTAGTGACTTTGTGGACCTACATTTCTTCTAGTATATTCTATTTATTATAGATTTTATCCAAGCTTATAATTAACGTTGTTAATCCCTATTTTCCATATGGACACGAAAGTTTCTTTACTATTTTATTGATATTTTAATCATATAACGTTTTGCGAGCTATCAGATTTGTATACCTAATAAAACTACGTACAGTTATTAACTGATAAAACAATTAAACTAAAATGGCAAAGTACTGAAAGTAATGAAACTATGCTTTTACCAAAAAAATAATGGAACTATGGATGAACTAAATGTGGTCATTTATAAATACTTCAGAGAAGTTACGTATATACACTTTATTATGTCCTTATTTTTTTGGAACATAAATAGTCAGTGTTATAGGAGTAAGAAACAAATTGAATGTGATGTTTTCTGTAATACGGTAAAATTAAGGAACACAGAGATGATACTTGGTGGGTTTAAAACACGTGCAAGTGAGTGTGATCACGCTGAAAGTTCTTTATCATCAGACAAAAACACCTCGTCACCCGTAGATGTATTATTTGCTTATAATGTCTGAAACCTTGAATCCCATTATTTAATATTAATATCAGAGCTTAGTTTTTCTCAAATAGTGAGAAACAAATTACTGTTCTCTTTTGAAATTAATCACTAATAGTATGATTGTTTTTGTTGGCACTAATAAGTACTGTCGGTTTTGCATCTTTGTGGTGTTATTGCTGTGGTGCCACGTTCAGACAAACTTACATTATCATGACATCATTTTTTGTTATGTTCGAACCATTTAACAAATGTGGAAGTATAATCATAACAACGGCTCATTTTAAACGAAAAGGCTCTACACTTATAAAATGGCCCATGATACATTTTTATATTGTTGAACCGGCCCGGTAACTTAATAACTCGCATCATATTTCCCCATACACCAATAAGTATCTTTAACGGATGCAAAAAAGTCCAACTGAAAGAGTTAACTAAATCTCAGAACTACAAAATCCGAAGGAAATGAGTAGCTCGAGAAATCGCAAAACTGATGTTGAGGTAAATGAATGATGTAACATATGACATCAATATGTTCAAAGTAATGTAAGAGGCAATATTGGCATATATGTGTAGAGGTGGTTAAATATCAGAGTAATGCATGCCAATTATTTCCCCGACTGCATTATGTTTTACCAACAATGCTTCTACTTTTTATCGTTGGCATAATTATAGACATTGGAGAGAAACCGCGTCCTGTCCTCTTTTGATGAGGTGGCCATGTTGCGTTCCATGCCGGTCTCAAGCAAACTTTAAACATTTCTCTTAGAAATCTCACGAGAAATATATGTTTTCAAGCATCACGAGTATGTATAATTGTTTTTCTATACATATATATATATATATATATATATATATACATGCATAGTATATATGTTACGCAATAAACTACTTAAGTGTTAAATTTCCATTTGGACATATGTTTTATCATTTTTTCGTGATCGAACATTTGATGGCACCTCAATTAGTTTATTTTCCCAGCTCATTGGTATATAGTTATATACTAGTATGGCTGTAAATTTTTCTCATATACGATAAAAAGAAGTCATAATCATATTCGGCAACCATGTTCACTTTGAAAAAAAATATAAGGAATAAATGATCGCTTGATGATTTTATGAGCTGGAAAAAGTTAATAGTATGATTTCACGAAAACTGAACCACTAGTTGTAAAGGCTGCAATATTTTTTATGGACTTGACAGGGTAAGCATAAGATAAGATATGTGGCATTTTCTTGGGCAAAGGTATTTGTCTCAATTAAATAAAATAAATACACTTACTTGTACACACATGTGCATGTGAACCCACGTGGATATGAGGTAGAACAAAAGAAAAAATGTTGCATCCATGACTAGGTGCAAAATGATTTCTGCCACAAGATATTAAAAGCTACCGTTCTAACATCTACCTAAACATAGTTAACTTCTTTAGTAAATGCTACAACAACGAGACAATTTAAGAGTTTTATAAATTGTTTGGGATGTCGATGAATCCAATTAGAAATATATAAAAGTAGTTAACAAGTAAGAGTAATCATAAAAACTTTATAAGAAAAAACAGTAAGAGTAATCATTATGCTTAAGAAACCCAGCTGATTACGATAAACTTGACAGGATCGACCACACATTTTAAGTGTTGATGTGGGGGTATCCACTCCCATCGATCTTGCTTAAAGTTCCAAACTAAACGATAATCAACAACTTATTCTTAACAACCTTTGTTCCATATAAGACAAGTATATTGTAGATAAATGATGCTCTCAAATAATTATCTCATACACTAAGTCCTCAACTGTTTTCTGAGACTCGTTTGAAATCTACTTTAAATGGCAAAAGAAAAGTTAAATAAACTTATGTTTTAAATATGGCGTAACCAAATCATCTAAATTTGAATTTGAATCTGAAAGGTGGGGAGCTAAATTTGCAGACTCAGCTAAGAAACTTGAATAGACCCGTTACCTAAAGTTACTTGGAGCCGTTACCTAAAGTTTTACTTATTACATGGACTTTGTAATATGTATTTAGATACTAGTCTTAGTCACCTTTAAAAACATAACTTGAAACTGAAGAAAGGCAGAAGCATTGTACTTTAGCACTTCTGATAAAGTTTCTTTCTTCATGTCATTTTATTGCATAGTCGGTTTGGTTAGACAGCAGGAGTCAATAATAATAGGTTTGAGAGAAACAGATGTATATTTTTGAATCCACACTTTAGCAATGATATATTTAACAGCTGATAAACCCCTTTCAAAACTAATTAAAATTAAGAAAAAAAAACATTGAACGTATTTTTCAACTAACTGCAAGAATCACCCCCAACAAACTATTTCAACAAATTCAAATTCAGACCAACAATTTTTGAAAACGATCAATTTAAACCCCACCTCGAAAAAAAAAATCAATCAGACAAAGGACCTGGTGAACCAGATGAACGAGAAACCTCCTCAATGAGCCTCGTGACTTCAGGCATTGTAGGACGACTATCTGGATACTGAGCCGTACAGCTTATACCAATCTTCAAAAGCCTGATCATATTCTCATTATCCCCATCTTGATACCTTGTGAGCTCTGGATCAAACACATCTGAAGTAGATTGTTGTTCACTGATCGACGAAACCCATCTCGGTAAATCTACTCCTTCTTCGCTTAACTGCTGATGCGTTGGAGATTTCCCTAGAAAACAAAACTCAAATCTTTGAATTACATTTTCACCAAAAATACAGTTAACAAGATCTATGTAGTGTACCTGTGAGTAGTTCCAGAATGAGAACACCAAAGCTGTAAACATCAGCCTTTTGTGAGATTCTACGAGCATCGGTTACTTCAGGAGCACGGTAACCATCAATACGGTTAGGCGTAGACGTAGGACTGATCATAGGCGCAAGACAGTAATCAGAGACCTTAGCCTCGTAGGATTCAGACAAGAGAATGTTAGAAGACTTAATGTTCCCATGAGACGTTGTCGCGTCACGTGAATGAAGATAACTAATAGCTCTCGCAGCTCCTAAAGCTATACCAGCTCTCGTCTCCCAGTTCAAAGGACTTCTACCACTTCCTTTGTTCCCTGTCAATCCCAAAAGATTTTAACTTATCTATGACATCACTAAAACAAAACATTCAAAAGTTAAAACGTTTTTGTACCGTGTAATAACGCCGACAAGCTTCCTCTCGACATGTACTCGAAGACAACGAGCTTCTCGTCGCGGCTGAAGTAATAAGCGATCAACGTCACGAGATTAACATGGCTGATCGATCCAAGAGCCTGCATTTTCTCTCTAAACTCCTTCTCAGGCACCACCACGTCTCTCAACCGCTTCACAGCCACCACTAGTCCGTGATCGAAACTCGCCTTGTACGACGATCCCAACGTTCCTTTACCAAGAACCTCCGCGGAAGCCTTCAGCAGCCCGTCGAGATCGAACTCCCCGAACGATTTCACGAAAAAGGTCAAATCTTTACTCGCTGGTCCACCGTTTTCAGATAACGGCGGAGGAGGGACGTTAGCCACCACCGCCGAAGTTTCCTTGGCCAGTGAGGTTGGGACTGGAGCTGCTGCTTCGATGTTTCTCGACTCCACATTGTTCTCTTTCTTCTTCTTCTTTCTGCAGAGACAGAACAGGAGCAAGAGGAGCAAGACAAGCCCCAAGACACATGCAATCACTATTCCGGCGATGGCTCCGGCTGAAAGCTTATCGCTTTTGCCTTTTCCGGTTGTCTCAGTCCCGTTTCCGGTGCCGGAGCACGCGGCTAACGGCTTTCCACATAGAGAGTTACCTTCAAAAGCGGTTTTGGGCATACCGGATAACGGATCCGGTATCGACCCGTTTAGCTGATTCGACGAGACATTAAACTGTTGCAACGGGATCTTAATCTCAGGGATCGGACCGGTGAGCTGGTTATCTTCCAAGTAAAGAGTAGCTAACCGGTTCGCCGAATTGACGTTAACCGGTATCGAACCGGAGAAGTTGTTCTGAGCAAGGTTGATTCGAATCACGTTAGGTAAAGTGAAGAGAAACGAAGGAATCTCGCCTGAAAACGCGTTTCCTTGGAGGTAAAGGTAACGGAGGAGAGTCAGGTTAGCGAAATCCGGAGGGATTGTACCGGTTAAGGAGTTAAACCGGAAAGATACGGTATGGAGCTGAGTTAAGTTCCCGATTGCGATTGGTAACGGACCGGATAAACCCACACCGGGTAACCGGAGAGCTGTGACCCGACCCGCATTGCATTGGACTCCTCCCCAAGTACACGGCGGCGCCGTTAGGTTCCAGAGCAGAGGACGGCCGTGGACGCCGTCACGGAGAGCGATTAGTGCTCGTCTGTCAGCTGCTAGATCTGATGTCACGGCGGCGAGAGAGAGTAGGAAGAAGAAGATGGAGAGACCTAAAATGGTCTTGTTCTTCATCGTCTTCTTGCCAAAGTTTTAATCCTTTCGGACAGTGAATGCCTCTCTCTATTTCAGTGTCTGAGATCGAGTAGGAAAATGAGTTTAAAGAGATTTTGTCGGAGAATTTTTTGTATTGTTTCAGACTACGTGTAGAACAGTGTTTAGAAAGAGAAAATCACGGAAGAAAATCCTAGTTTTCTCTCTCTCTAATATATCTATATACTGTACCTATAAATGAGAAGATGATGAAGGAAGAGAGAGAGAGAGAGAGAGAGAGAGAGAGAGAGAGAGAGAGAGAGAGAGAGAGAGAGAGGCACTAATTCAGTTTAGTCTGCTGTGAATGGAAAGAAAAAGTTATTTGTTGAATTTTATCTTTTACGGAAATCTAGAGAATCTCTCTTTTAAATATTCTTTATTTTATTTAAAGCAAGAAAATTATCAAAAAATAATTTTGTTTCCTTTGTTTTTTTTAATTCTTAATGTGTAATATATCATTTTTTTATCAAACCATATAATATATCATTTATGTATATATAAAATATAGGGAGATCCAGGGAGATTTATATATTAATGAAGGTAGTAAAATCCAGAGAGATTATATATTTAAAATAGTAATAAATGTAAAATCCAGGGAGATTTGAAATTTTGAACAATGTTATTCGACCCAAAAATAAATGGTATTGATAGGCCTTAAGTTTAGTTTCAGCCCAGGTAATAGATATTATACTAAAGCTAGTTGTAGATCGTGAACCTATCTCATATTGATAGCCCATAAAATTTATTCATACAAATTATAGAGATTGGGGTTTTGTTCAAATTATTATTTTTAAGCCCGTTTGATTGCATGGGGCATCATACTACTCAACGAGCATATGTGGACGAACAAAAGTAGCAAATGGTTAGTAAATGGTTCTTCCTACCCAACAAATGTTTATACCATATGATCCGCGGTTAACAAAACTATGCCCATAAAAACTCTAACCATCTATTCAACAAACAAGATGACCTATCAAGTCAACAATCGTCAAAGAAATTGATAGCTATTATGAAATGGGAATTTGATTTAAAACTTTCAAGTTAAAAACCTTTAAATTTTCGGATCTACCACTAAACTAATAGCTAATACATTGTACTCTACTAACTGTGGCATACATGTAATTATGCAAATCAAAATATAGCTTTCTATATTCGTAGGAAACACTACTATTCGGTTATCAATCATGCATGGTGGTGTACATTGTATGATCCAGGGAAATTACTAAATAGTTTATATTTAAAAGTAATAATAGTTGGAAGATAGGAACAAAACATTTATGTCATTTGGATTGATACAACAAACCATTGGTCCACATATCATCACTATCAAATACAAGTTGTGACTATGTGTGATTAGAGGATTACACTCCCCCACCAGTGAAAATATAGAGCTTTCGATTTTTAATACGTATATCTATCCTCCTATACATTAAAAGAGAAGTCACTTTAGTGATTTCTGCTGACATGTCATTAATATAGAGCTTCTCAGAAAAATTGTTATAATTCTATTGGTTGATTTTTTTGAATTTTATTTTTCATTTATTTTAATCAATCGCTTATGTAGACAAGCCCAAAACTATTGTCGATTTTGTTAAGCCCATATATAGCTAGGGGATAATAATTATCGATTTAGTTTAACCTTGGGCAAGATTTAGAACTAAGACAAATATTAAAAACTTTCCTTATTATTCAAACAGTAAACTTGCGCATGTTGATATCATATTAATTACATTTGCTTAGAAAATATTTTAATGTTTCTAATTATTAGGGGTGGGCGTTCGGGTTCGGGTTGGGTATTTTGGATTTTCGAGTATTTCGGTATAGAGGTGTAGAACCCGTTCGGGTATTTCTGTACTTCGGGTCGGGTTCGGGTATTTTTAGTTTGGATTCGGTTATTTCAGATCGGGTTCGAATATTTAGATTTTGAAAAAAAAAATTAAAATTTTCATTTCTCAAGTTTCTTATATTTAAAAGTATAACTTTCAGTTAACTAATTTTTTATTTTTAATAGATTGAATGGTTAATAGATTTGGACATAAAAATTTAAAACTAAAAAGGTATTAATTTAGTTATTTTTTTAAAAAAATTGGATGCAACTTTTTGTTAATTTTTTAAATAGAAAACTTGACATGCATTTTCGGATCGGGTTCGGGTGCCACTTCGGATATCAGGTAAAGTGTCCACCCCTACTAATTAGGTTGTTTGTTTTTAATAACTTACCTTTCTAATATGGATTACTTGCGCAAGTTGAAATCATTAAATATGCAAATCACTTATTCACAATATGGATTACTTGCGCAAATTGAAATCATTAAATATTATCGATTTAGTTTACCCTTGGGCAAGATTTAGAATTAAGACAAATATTAAAAACTTTTCTTATTATTCAAACGGTAAACTTGCGCATGTTGATATCATATTTATTACATTGCTTACAAAATATTTTAATGTTTCTAATTAGGTTGTTTATTTTTAATAACTTACTTTTCTAATATGGATTACTTGCGCAATTTAAAATCATATCATATGCAAATCATTTTTTGACAATACACATTTAATATATTTATTTAAACGATTTCATTATTTATTGTGCAAAATATTATGCGTCATTAATATGAGAAATAAATCGACTGTATATATATAGGAGACACCCAAGGTCTTAAAATACAAACATTCTCTTTTTATTCTTTAAAGTATTATTCACAAATTTCTCCTCTCATACTATTAAGGTATTAAGACGATGCTGCTTGTGTGCTAAGAAAAATATGTTTAGACGCAAAGCTCCTCATCTTTCATCGACTCTGCCACCCACTTTGCCTTGGAAGTTCAATAAAAATGTACAGCCTAATAAAGGACTAACCCGCCAAGGTAATGGGAACTCAGAAGAGTTACGTTGTGTCATTGATGTTATTCGACAGTATGTTTTCTTTGCATATAAATCACCTTTATCTCCTCTATACTTCTATCTGTTAAAATTTTGTTATTACATGACATTGGCGATCAAACTCCAAAACAGAAGGTGAAACTAAATGTTACAGAAGAAAAAACTTAAACCTGATGCTGAAGTACAATGGTGGAAAGCCAAGAGCTGAGGTGCGATAGGCTCCAGCTTTTCTGTCATCCATCTTTTATCAGAGCTTTGATTCGTTTTATATATTTTTTTCTTTTGTAAAAAAAAACTAAAAAGTGCAGTTCAGTTGCAAGACCTATTAGATGCAACAAGAATGTTAGTTTCCCATACAAGGTAGAACCATGAACTCAACTCTTTGTGTCTTGTCTCCAAAAAGCATGTCTGATCTATCCTTTCCATGTGTTGAATACTGGTAACGACAATATGGTCCTTTTTTTATATGTATACCAGGTCGTGAGAGTGATAGTGATCCATAAGACCTTGAACATGCTGAGAAGCTTCGCCAAGTTAAAGCAGTTATTGAAGAGGTTCTTTAGTACTTTCTCTTTTTTTGTTGAATATAGTCCGGAGAAAGTATTACATAGTATCATTTAGTAATACTATCTTATATCATTTTTTTTGTTGAATATATTATCTTATAAGTAAGCGAGCCTTATGCATTTTTTATTTAATTCATAAGGTCATTTTCAAAGCAATCAAAAAACCTAGAAAATTAATAATCGAACCAGCTACTTTTTTTATTAGACCGGATATTAGTTCCACCAATAATCGTGGTCAACTTACCAACATGCTGCATATATGTCAAATTGACAAATCTACATTTAAGTAACCCAACCTGTAAGAGATTTAGATTTTTTTTGTGAATCTCATGGATTGATCTATCGCAGATTGGGGTTCATAGGTGAAGTTTCAAGAAATTGTTATAATTTGATTGGTCGATTGTTTTTAATTTTTATTTATTTAATTTAGATCTAAAAATTTAAGATAAGTCTAAAATCATTTAACATCACTTGCCATATAATCTAACGAATATTACAAATAACAATTTATGGAAACTAATTCTCGAAATCATAGAAAGATTAATAATGTTTTATTTATTACTTTTAATATTTATAAACTATAAAATACAATAAACGAAATTTTATATAAGATAATTATAATATTTTTATACTCTACTTGATGAATTGTGTTCGAATATAATTATATAATAACTATTTTAAATATTACAAAATCCAAAAATGTTTATTAATATTATTTTTAAATTATTTATCGTTGTTTAAAGAATAAATTTATCACAATTTTAAAATAAATTATAAAATGCTTACAAAATGCAAGGCAAAGTTGCACTTTCAAGAGTTAAGTCGAGATCTGGATTTAAAATCCTAATAACTGGTAAAGAAGTGAAGCCGAAGACAAAAATATTGAATGTTGTCTACAAACAAGTTTTTCAGAATATTTCGTAGTCACGGAACGTAATTTTAATCTATTTTTTTTTTCAAATACAAATTTTAAAATAAATAAACTGTTGCAATTATTTATTTTTTGTATTTGCTAGATGGGTTGTGATGAGTTAAGAGACCGATGACGGTATGTCAATTTAATTTTATTTCATGTTCAATAAAATTTAGAAATTTATAAATCTATCAAATAATGTTAACCCGTCAAATTGCTTACAAAATTTATTTAATTTTTTGCAAGTTTCTAATTGAATTTGCTTTCTTTATCGAGAAATATACTTCATAATTTATATTATTTATGGATAATATTTTGATTTTTATTATATTTTCTTTTAATATGTCTACATAAATGTTTGTTTATTATTTATGGAAAAATAATATTATTCACCTAAAATAAAGAATTACGAAAATATACAATACAATTCTAATTAATGATAATATAAAATCTGTTACTTCTAAAACTATATACTATTTATTCCATTTTAAAATGAAAGTATCTTCGTAAACACACAAAAATTTTTTGACGTTGCAATTATACATACACACAATATCTGCCTCTTCATACTGACGTTACTGTGTTCCCTGTCGTGAAGTACGGGCGGAGAGAGAACACATGGTACGGGCCGGTCATGTTCTTATGTCCGCACAAGGTGCGGACCGGTCACCTAGTAGTTATTAAATAAGAGGAGTATTGACAAAAAAAAAATTTTAAAAAAAAAAACAAAGTCACGGGACATGACCCACCAACCAATTGCAATAATTGGTTATTATCACAAACCTAATATTTGCTCAGACTTCAGAGCTATAATTTTTGTAAAGGCATGATATATATATATATATATATTTCCTATTTTCTTTTTATATTTCTAAGATTAAAAACCTACTGATTTATTCTGTAATTTGGATTTGATAACCATCTTATTAATTTATATATATATATATATGTCTTTGGCAAACATAATTAAACTCTCCTTCAAAAATATTATATCTTTTTGGTAGACCCTTCAAAAATATTATATTAAACTAGTTAGAGTACGTTGAAACAAGTTAATGTTATTGATTTTGTTTTTTTTCAGCAATTTTCCTACCATTTTTTAAGTTTTTTGTCAATGAAAAAGAGCAATAAAATAAAATAAAAAGACCAAAAGAGATTTTATTAAACAGACCAAAGATTCATATACACATTGCTTTATAGATATATAAATAATAATAAAAAAATTCAAATTATATTTATCTTAGAGGTATAATGATATATTTACCTTTCATTAAAACCTCTTTTAGTTTTTAGTCTAATATTAGTTAACCATAAAGATATAATGATATATTTACTTTCATTAAAACTTTTTTTGGTCATTTTTTGGTGTGTTTTTTTTTGTGAAAATAAACTAAACGTGACTATCGTAGGAAATTTTTCTTTTTTTGTATAGATTTTATTTTCGGATATGTAAATTATTCTTTTGGTTGTATTTTAAATTAGTTACTTTTATTTATTTGTGGGACATAATCAGCCAGACTTAGCCTAATTAGAATCCGCAAATGATACTTGAAGTGTTGGACCACTTAGCAAAAAATAGTAATACTAGGATCAAAATTTTAAGCAATGAGAAAATCTTTGGATTGTTCTCTTTGTGTTCACGGAAAAAATTCAAAAGTCAATCTTAGGAATTTAAATGACTAAAAATATATAATTACTTATAGTATATTTTAACCATTTTCACAGTAGTATATATATTTAAGAACCGGTTCTTAGTTTTTTAGTTAAATCTCAAGAGACGGATTTTATATTCCGATAAGAACCTATCCCAAGAACTCCTTATGGCTCACCACTCAAATCTTCCGTATTTTCAGTGTAAACTCAATCATCTTTTTCATTGTGATTATTCAAACTCTATTGTTGGTTCAAAAGTTAAATCATCCACACACACCAAAAAATATCGAAGAGAAATTTTTATACGCAACCAAATAGAGGGCGGAAAATATCTAAATTATTTTGTGGCACAAAATAATATTTTGATTTTTTTCTTATTTAGTTTGGATTCACATGAGAACAAACATTTCCAAGAGATTCTCAAAGATAAATCTCAATTTCGTAGTTAATAAAGATTTAGTGAGTGGACCTAATTTATTGCTAAAGAACTGTCAATTATTTTTTTAATATACATGCATATTTCAAAGTTTCGTAAATACTAGTTTGTGATTGTAGTATTATACACGAGAAACTTGGTTCTGTGAGATATTTTATATGATAACTTTATCGGGACATCAGGTCAACAACTTTGGTTTTAAAAAAGATTCTTCGAATATTGAATCTTGTAATTCAAGAATCAACCAGAATCTTCAGATATTCGCATTTCCAATAATAGCCTGATATTTTCCGCGTTCTCCGTCTTGTAACCAAAACCATTTTTCATAGCGTAGTCAAGCACACACTACCTCTCTCTCTCTCGCTATATATACACTTGCAGGAATCTCTTTAGTGTTATACAAAACAAAGCGAAATTTTTTTTTTAGATTCCTAGAGAAAATGTCGGCACTTGCAGATTTGATCAATCTCGATCTCTCCGATTCCACTGAGAAGATCATTGGGAGTACATATGGTCCGTACAATTCTTCATTCACCTCTGTCAAATAATATTCAGTCTATATTACTATATTAGTAGATGGATGATTTTGGTTGATCTTTGCTTCTGTGTTTGAGTTGGTGCTTGTTTCTAAACGTCTCTTCCTTGAGGCTTTCTTGAATATGTATGAGTTAAAACTTTTAAAACAATATACTAGAAAGTTGAAAGACTTTGGACTGATTGAACCTGGTTGATATACTGTGGTTTTAATGAATAGGATTGGTGGATCAGGCTTGGATATGAGAAGCAAAGCAAGGGTAACTATATTTTTGTTTGTTTTTAGAGCATAAAACGATGAAACATCTTTGAAATAATGTTAAGAACTTAAGCAAATGAAGGATTATATTCATAATAATTGCAGACTTTGCCGGGACCAGTGAAGGATCCATCGGAGTTACCGAAATGGGAACTATGACGGTTCAAGCACCGGCCAAGCTCCCGGCAGTGACAGTGAAGTCATCCTCTAGTATGTTTCAATATAAATTAATACATTTAATAAGCTAATTAAATTTGTAATCGTGGATTAATAAGATTGTGGTGTCTCTATGTTTTTAGCCCTCAAGCTATCTTCAAAGACACCCTTCAGAAGAGAGCAAACAGTAAGAATTCACTTGCTATAAATGTTATATTATATATACTATATCGAAAATATTTGTTTTGTTTTGCGATTGATTTGGAAATTAGGTGATGTGTGACGACTCGGGCCTGAACCGATCCAAACAAAATGCAT